>NC_045452.1:36271865-36283941 GCF_002776525.5 Piliocolobus tephrosceles
CCAGTGCTGTGAGTGACCCCCCAGTGCTGTGGGGAACCCCCAGTGCTGTGAGTGACCCCCCAGTGCTGTGAGGGGCCCCCCAGTGCTATGAGGAACCCCCAGTGCTGTGAGTGACCCCCAGTGCTGTGAAGACCTCCTCTAATCCGTGAGGAAGCCCAGGTCCTATGAAGTCTGCACACGGGTGCTCTGGTCAACATCCCCAGCTCGTGTTCCAGCTGACAGATTTCAGAAAGCGCCTCCAGAAGACACCATTCCTCAGTCATTACATCACCCCCAGCCGCTGAGTCGTCCCAGCTGAGGACACAGACCTCCTGGAGGAGAGCGGCCACTTCCTGTTCCCTCTCCATATTCCTGCTCCACAGAATTTGTCCACATAATAAAATGGTTTTTTGCTACTAATCGTGTCACCGGGGGGTTCACACTAGTCATAACCAGACTACTCCAGAAGGCGCAGATTGATTCATTGTCTTTGTTTCGCTGTTGAGGAGACAGATGTACCACAGGCTGGGTAACCTCAATCTGTCCAGCTCCAAAGCCCTGACATTTCTTCTACACAACCTGACCTCTGATGATAAAGTAATTGTGCTTCTAAGATAAGCTCGAACTCACAAGAACGGGACACTTGTCAACAAT
The DNA here is from genome assembly GCF_002776525.5 of Piliocolobus tephrosceles. NCBI lineage: Eukaryota > Metazoa > Chordata > Mammalia > Primates > Cercopithecidae > Piliocolobus > Piliocolobus tephrosceles. Next base: position 36,272,499 of record NC_045452.1, read on the forward strand.
CTGTACAACTCTGGTGCCTGCAACAGTGAATTACATCAATTCAACCTATGAATTATGGCATTATTCAAAATGGGAAACACAGAGTGAGCTAAGGAAGCAGGTGGTCCATGAGGCAAGCACCACGAAAGACGCTCAGCTATGACCAGGATGCAGCTTCCAAAGCCACACATGTGTAACATGCTCTGCAAACATTAACCAGGGTCTGAAGAAAGCAATGTCCTGTGGCTTACTTGTGGTAGTGCATCTCCCAGCAATAGCGAAGGTTTGGAAGCTGAGGGCAGTGGCACGATCCAGCTTGGGGGACAGAGCAAGATCCCATCTCAAAAAGGAAGCGTAAGTCAGTAAGTACGCAAATAAATACGTAAAAATGTTATTACTAACAATTCACGCACTAAAAACTGCCCAGGGTTTCTTTTTAGTTATTTTGTCTTTAGGATTTACTCTGCTAGGATGTACAATACAATTTGTTTTTTTTTTTTGTGAGATGGAGTCTTGCTCTGTCGCCCAGGCTGGAGTGCAGTGGCACCATCTCAGCTCACTGCAAGCTCCGCCTCCTGCCTCAGCCTCCTGAGTAGCTGGGACTACAGGCGCCTGCCACCACGCCAGGCTAATTTTTTTTGCCTTTTTAGTGGAGACAGGGTTTCACCGTGTTAGCCAGGATGGTCTCAATTTCCTGACCTCGTGATCCGCCTGCCTCGATCTCCCAAAGTGCTGAGATTACAGGTGTGAGCCACCGCGCCCGGCCAATACAATTTGTTTTGAAGTTACCTGAAATAATTCCTTTCTGTATAGTTAAGCCACCAACTCAATTTGTGGTTTGATTATTTTTGTTCATTTTGCTTTCAGTTTTTTGTTTTTTTCTTTTTTTGTAGAGACAGGGTCTGGGTGTTTCCCAGGCTGGTCTGGAATTCTTGGCTTCAAGCAATCCTCCCACCTTGGCCTCCCAAAATGCTGGGATTACAGGTGTGAGTCACAGTACCCGGCTGCTTTCAATTTTTAGAGACTACTTCTCCCCAACTTTTGACTTCATTTTATTTTAAAACTGTATTAAAACAGCCATATAGGTTTTTTTTTTTTTTTAGATCGAGACGGATTCTCACTCTGTTGCCGGGGCTGGAGTGCAGTGGCCAGATCTCAGCTCACTGCAAGCTGCACTTCGCGGGTTTACGCCATTCTCCTGCCTCAGCCTCCGGAGTAGCTGGGACTACAGGCGCCCGCCACCTCGCCCGGGTAGTTTTTTTATTTTTTAGTAGAGACGGGGTTTCACCGTGTTCGCCAGGATGGTCTCGATCTCCTGACCTTGTGATCCGCCCGTCTCGGCCTCCCAAAGTGCTGGGATTACAGGCTTGAGCCACCGAGACCAGCCCAGCTTATTTTTGTATTTTTTGTAGAGACAGGGTTTTGCCATGTTGCCCAGGCTAGCCTCAAACTCCTGAGCTCAAGCAATCTGCCGTCCTCAGCCTCCCAAAGTGCTAAGATTACAGGTGTAAGCCACCATGCCTGCCCATGATTATTAACTATACCTGTAAATGATGTTCATATCCCTCTATCTAATGCTTCCGCCTTGTCTAACATTGTAAATCTCCCTTTTGGCCAGGGGCAGTGGCTCACGACTATAATCCTAGCATTTTGGGAGGCTAAAGCAGACGGATTACTTGAGGTCAGGAGTTCGAGACCAGCCTGGCCAAAGTGGTGAAACCCCATCTCTACTAAAAACACAAAAATGAGCCAGGCGTCGTGGCATGGGCCTGTAATCCCAGCTACTCAGGAGGCTGAGGCTTGAGAGAATCGCTTGAACCCGGGAGGTGGAGGTCACAGTGCATCAAGATCACACCATCGCACTCTAGCCAGGGTGACAGAGCAAGACTGACTCAAAAAAAAAAAAAAAAAAATTGAAACAGAAACATAAATTTAAGTAAGCAAGTAAATACATCCCCAGGCAATGTTATCCTGACCAGTCAAAAGGTCCATGAGAAAACTGTCACAAAAGCACTGAAAAAAAGAGGTTGGGGATAGGCCAGGCCCAGTGGCCTACACCTGTAAGCCCAGCACTTTGGAAGCCCCAGGCGAGAATATTGCTTGAGTCCAGGAGTTCAAAACCAGCAACATAGTGAGACTTTTTATCAAAAAAAAAAAAAAAAAAAAGGAAATTATTCAGTCCCTTTTTTTATTCCATTTACAGAGGAAATGAGGAAAGAGACATCAAACAGAAAAAGGAAGAGATGAGGGAGATTCTACAAAGAAGTCCTGAGAAGCTAGACCAGTGAGGGGGTTCTCATCCAGCCCACAGGGTCCCCAGCCTGTAGACCCTGACCAGTGTCCCAGGGACCAGGCTCCCTCTCATCAACCCACTCTGCTCCTGGGCCAGCCCTGACCAAGGAGCCTGCCCTGCTGTCCCAGCAGCCGGGGGGGCCAGCACAATTGCTCTCAGTGAAGCACGGGAGCCACCAGAAAGAATCTGACCCTCCACCAGTGACTCTCAGTAAAGCGTGTCCCAGCGCTCAATGGGAACTAGTCACTGAAGCAGAGTTCTAGACTTCAGCTGTTAGAACTACTCACATAGATTCCTTTATAATTCTCATGGTGAGTTAAGAGCTATTTCTTTAGGCTCAACTTTTACACAGACAACACTGTATATCAATCACAGCCAGGCGTGAGTCAGCTGAAGGAGAGTAGCTCACCAAATCCCCACATGTTTTTCGTATCTCCCAACAGTTTTGCTATTTGATTCCATTTAGACCCAGACCAACTTTGATTTGGTTCAAGTAAGAACTGAGGGCTGGTCAGGCACGATGGCTCACACCTGTAATCCCAGCACTTTGGGAGGCTGAGGCGGGTGGATCACGAGGTCAGGAGACCGAGACCAGCCCAGCTAACATAGCGAAACCCCGTCTCTACTAAAAATAACAAAAATTAGCTGGGTGTGGTGGCGGGCGCCTGTAGTCTCAGCTATTTAAGAGGCTGAGGTGGGAGAATCGCTTGAACCCGGGAGGCAAAGGTTGCAGTAACCTGAGACTAGGCCATTGCACTCCAGCCTGAGTGACAGTGAGACTCCATCTCAAAAAAAAAAAGAACTGAAGGGGTGGGAGGTGTGACCAGCAAAATTTTAGGGCCAGAAGGCAAATATTTCAGGTTTCTGGGTCACATACTGTCTGTATTACATATGCTTTCTTTACAGCTCTTTAAAAATGTAGAAACCATTCTCACTCCTAGGGCCACACAAAAAAAGGCCAGTGGGATCTGGCCCATAGGCCTGTGGTTTGCCAATCCCCGACCAAAATTATAGCTGTTCAAAGACATGTGATACTTTTTTAAAAATCTGACTACACTTTTTCTCTTTCTAGTACCCAGAGGAGTCAGAAAATCTGAGTATACTTTTTTTTTGAGATGGAGTTTAGTTTTTGTTGCCCAGGCTGGAGTGTAATGCCACAGTCTTGGCTCACTGCAACCTCCACCTCCCAGGTTCAAGTGATTCTCCTGCCTCAGCCTCCCGAGTAGCTGGAATTACAGGCATGCGCCACCATGCCCAGCTGATTTTGTATTTTTAGTAGAGACAGGGTTTCTCCATGTTGGTCAGGCTGGTCTTGAACTCCCGACCTCAGGTGATCCGCCCACTTTGGCCTCCCAAAGTGCTGGGATTGCAGGCGTGAGCCACCGCACCTGGCCCGAGTATACTTCTTTAAATCCACCTACAATGTGCTCTCTGACTCAGTTTGGTGACACTATCCTGTGTAATGTAATACACTAGACACTGCCATGCTGGAGGAGTCCACACAGCCCCATCCCCCTTGCAGGTGCCGCGCCTAGCAGAGGACCATCTCCCACAGTGCCACCTCCTAGCTGCTACCCAGAGCTGTGTTGACTAATGAGCAGCCACAACTCCACTGGAAATTCTAGGGTAATTCCAGTTCTAGCAAACAGTAACCCTGAGGCATTTATAAAGCCAGAAAACGACTGAAGACAACACAACAGTCAGATCCAGAGACTGCATCTCTAGGTGCTGTGTTTGTTACCAGTCCTCCCAAAATACCTTCTCCAGGACACCTTTTAGGACACTAACTATACATTACGACAGTTGGGTGAGTTTTCATTTTGTGTGTGAGAAGTTTTAGGCACCTGTGGTTCAGAAACCACAAGCCAGTTGTCCATCTGTCTTCCACTCTGGCTTCTACAGCTCCTATTCCAAAGAGCTGTTCAGTCAATAAATGACTCATTCTGAGGAAAATATTTGTCAAGAAATCCCCTTTTCTTTTTTTTTTGAGATGGAGTCTCACTCTGTTGCCCAGGCTGGAGTGCAGTGGCACAATCTCGGCTCACTGCAATCTTCGCCCCCCGAGCTCAAGGGATTCTCCTACCTCAGGCTCCCAAGTAGCTGGGATTACAGGCGCCAGTCACTGTGTCCGGCTATTTTTTGTATTTTTAGTAGAGACGGAGTTTCACCCTCTTAGCCAGGAAGGTCTTGAACTCCTGACCTTGTGATCCACCCACCTCAGCCTCCCAAAGTGCTGGGATTACAGGCATGAGCCACCGCGCCTGGCACAAACAAGGTTTGAGGACGTATCATTTGAAATGTAATATTCAAATACAATCATAGATCATAAATCCTGTTAAAATCGGTATCAAAAAGTATTTCTAACCCAAAGGTCCACATATGTCCCCTAAAGACATGACAAAATTCTAGCATCAAAGACATTTTACATTTTAATGGTTTTGCAAATTTTAATTTTTTTTTTTTTTTTTCTCCCTGAGACAGAGCCTCACCTGTTGCCCAGGTTGGACTGCAACGGCATGATTTCAGCTCACTGCAATCTCCACCTCCCAGGTTCAAGAAATTCTCCTGCCTCAGCCTCCTGAGTAGCTGGAATTACAGGCACCTGCCACCACGCCCAGCTAATTTTTTTGTATTTTTAGGAGAGATGGCGTTTTGCCATGTTGACCAGGCTGGTCTCAAACTCCTGGTCTCAAGTCATCCGCCTGCCTCAGCCTCCCAAAGTGCTAGGATTACAGGCGTGAGCCACCATGCCCAGCCTGCAATCTGTTTTAATAGACTCTGAGCTGGATGGTCTGTCACAATTGGTAAATTTAAATTCACATCAAAGCTTTAAGACCCCAGCCAGACGCAGTGGCTCACGCTTGTAATCCCAGCATTGTGGGAAGCCGAGGTAGGCAGCTTTTTTGAGATCAGGAGTTCGAGACCAGTCTGGCCAACATGGCAAAACCCCGTCTCTACTAAAAATACAAAAATGAGCAGGGTGTGGTGCCTTGCACCTGTAATCCCAGCTACTCCTGAGGCTGAGGTTGGAGAATCACTTGAACCCAGGAGGTGGAGATTGCAGTGAGCCGAGATCACACCCCTGTACTCCAACCTGGGTGACAGAGTGAGACTCCACCTCAAAGAAAAGAAAAAAGAAAAAGAAAAGAAAAGAAAAGAAGGGGCCGGGCCCAGTGGCTCACACCTGTAATCCCAGCACTTTGGGAGGCTGAGGCGGGTGGATCACCTGAGGTGAGGAGTTCGAGATCAGCCCGGCCAACATGGTGAAAGTGTCTCCACTGAAAGTACAAAAATCAGTGGGGCATGGTGGTACACACCTGTAATCCCAGCTACTCAGGAAGCTTAGGCAGGAGAATCACTCAAACCCGGGAGGCAGAGGTTGTAGTTAGCCGAGATTGCACCATTGCACTCCAGCCTGGGCAACAGAGAGAGCCAGACTCCATCTCAAAAAAAAAGAAAGAAAAAGAAAATGAGGAACCCTAACCCTTGGAGGCAAGGACCCCTTTTCCATGGACAGCCTCTCGCTCAGGCACTGCCTGCACTGGGCACATGGCACTGTGGAAATGCACCTGCACCCCCTCCCCGCACAGCAGCCACCCCTTTCCTCCACTCTCCCTGTCAGCACTAAGCTTGGTCAGTCAGAGGGACTCCAGCTTTCAGATGGCAAAACATAGAAAGCATCAAAACCTAAATACTGAAAAGGCTCCACAACACCAGGCATGGCCGTAAAATAATACAAAAAACTGAAATTGGCCTGGCGCGGTGGCTCACACCTATAATCCCAGCGCTTATAATCCTCAGTCTCCCAGGCTGAGACAGACAGATCACCTGAGGTCAGGAGTTCGAGACCAGCATGGAGAGCCCCTGTCTCTACTAAAAATACAAAACCAGCCAGGCGGGGTGGCACATGCCTGTAATCCCAGCTACTCGGGAAGCTGAGGCAGGAGAATCGCTTGAACCTGGGAGGTGGTGGTTGTGGTGAGCCAAGATCGTGCCATTGCACTCCAGCCTGAGCAACAAGAGCGAAACTCCGTCTCAAAAAAAACAAAACAAAACAAAACAAACTGGAATCAAAAAAGTACATGAGATCTTAAATTTTTAAAACCAGAAATGTGTGGATTATATAAATGTTTTAAAAATTCATTAAAATGCCAACTAAAAACATAACACAAAATAGCTTAATAAATATGTAAAAATGTATGAACAGAGCCAGGCACAGGGGCACATGTCTTTAAGTCCCAGCTCCTTGGGAGGCTGAGGTAGGAGTATTACTGGATTACTTACTTGAGCTCAGGAGTTGGAGATGAGCCTGGACAACATAGTGAGACCGTCTCTTTAAAACACACATACACACACACACACACACACACACACGTATGCATGTGAGAAACCCAATTCAAAAATGGGCAAAGGACTTGAAGAGATATTTCTCCAAAGACACATAAATGGCTGACAAACATGTGAAAAGATGCTCAACATCACTAATTATTAGGGAAAGGCAAATCAAAATAACAGTAAGATACCACCTCATATCCATTAGGATGACTACTATTAAAAAAAGCAACAACACATAAGTAAATAAGTGTTGGCGAAGATGTGGAGAAACTGGAACCTTTGTACTGTTGGTAGGAATGTAAACTGATACTCCTTCCTTATTGGGTCCTTAGAAAAATAAAAAATAAGTTAAATTAAAAGGAACAGAAAACAGTACAGCTGCTGTGAAAAATCGGATGGAGGTTCCCTAAAAAATTAAAAACAGAATTCCAGTATGATCCAGCAATCCCACTTCTAGATCTATATCGAAAAAAATTGAAAGTAGGATCTTGGAGAAGTATTTATACATTCATGTTCACAGTTTTATTATTCAAAATAGCCAAAAGGTGGAAGGAACTCAAGTGTCCACTGAGGGGTGGATAGATAAAATTCAGTATATCCATACAATGGAGTATTATTCAGTCTTAAAAAGGAAGGAAATTGACATATGCTACAACATGGATGAACCTTAAGGACATTAGGTAAATGAGCTAAGCTGGTCACAAAAACACAAATACTACAGAATTCCATAATTACGACAGTAGTGAAATTCAGAGACAGGAAATACAATGGTGCTTGCCAGGGGCTTTGGGGAGGGGAAATGGGGAGGCAGTGTTTAAAGGGTATAGAATTTCAGTTTTACAAGATGAAGGGTTCTAGAGACAGATGGTGGTGATGGCTGTACAACAGTATGAATGAACTTACCACCACTAAACTGCACACTGAAAATGGTTAAGATGGTAAATTTTGTTATGTGTATTTTACCATAACAAAAATTGGGAAAAAAGGGCCAGGCACAGTGGTTCATGCCTGTAATCCCGGAACTCTGAAAGGCAAAGGCGGGCAGATCATCTGAGGTTAGGAGTTCGAGACCAGCCTGGACAACATGGTTAAAATTCCATCTTTACTAAAAATACAAAAATTAGCCAGGCGTGGTGGTGGGCACCTGTAATCCCAGCTACTCAGCAGGCTGAGGCAGGAGAATTGCTTGAACCCAGGAGGCAAAGGTTGCAAGGAGCTGAGATTGCGCCACTGCACTCCAGCCTGAGCAACAGAGCAAGGCCCCGTTTCGGGGGGGAACAATAGTACATACGCTCATATACGTAACAAAAATTAGAAGAATGTAAAGTTTAGCAATTTAATGTTTATTATACTTCCCCCCCGCCCCCGAGATGGAGTTTTGCTCTTGTTGCCTAGGCTAGAGTGCAATGGTGCAATCTCAGCTCACTGTAACCTCCACCTCCCAGGTTCAAGTGCTTCTCCTGCCTCAGCCTCCCGAATAGCTGGGATTACAGGCATGCGCCACCACGCCCAGCTAATTTTTTGAATTTTTAATAGAGACAGGGTTTCTACATGCTGTTCAGGCTGTACTCAAACTCCTGACCTCAGGTGATCCACCCACCTCGGCCTCCCAAAGTGTTGGGATTACAGGCATGAGCCACCACACCCGGCCTTATACTCCTTTTTCTTGTCAAGTTAAATTCCTAACATTTTTAATACAAAAAAATGTACAAACCTTCATAAAATGTCTGAGAGAACATGTAACAAAACACATGCTCTCACTCAGGCATTATGTTTTGGAAACTGTGATCACAGTACCTACCAATCCACAGCCCCTTCTGAGCGATCCAACCCCACCGGCAGGCCCTGCTCAAAGGGGGCCTTCCTTGTGCAGGTGGCAGAAGCTCACTCCTCCCAGGCACCACTCCCTGGACCAGGCAGCCCCGCAACACCCCAGGCCAGCCCCCAGCCCAAAGGTCAGTGTCTGGGAAGTGGTGTGAAGGGAAAGAGCTCAGGCACTCTCTGAGGTGGGTGCTGGGAAAGGGAGAGTACAGGGCAGGTTAAGACTGGGTGGGCCTCTGCTGTAGGGGAGTGTACAGACGGAACACAGTGGAGGGCAACCACCTCATTGAAGCAGAAGGCCGAGAGCCCTGGTGCACAGCTGGATCCTGCCAGAGTGCAAACCATGGTTCCATTTGCCCAGAGGCCCAGCAGCAATACAGTGATCCCAAGGATCCCACAGATTCCTGTTTCCTTCATGTCTGCATGATCCTGAACCACCTATTCCACCGCCCACCCAACTTGAAGTCAGCCTGCTCCCTGCCACCCTGAGAATCCGACTAAAACAGCCAATCACTCCAGTGTCAATCACAGATGGCAAACAGTACAATTAGCTGGGTGTGGTGGCACGTGCCTGTAGTCCCAGCTACTTTGGGGGCTGCGGTGGGAAGATCACTTGAGCGCAGAAGCTCCCGGCTGCAGTGAGCAGAGATCGCACCACTGCACTCCAGCCTGGGTGAAAAAGTGAGGCTCTATCTCAAAATAAAATAAAATTAATATAAAAAAATAAGTAATAAAATAAAGTAAGCTGCTCTGTCCCCTTCTCAAGTCCCCGAGGCATAGCCTCAGAAGCAGAGCTTTCAACAGGAGTTTTATACCCCATGCCAGACAACACACTGACTGAATCACCACACTGCCTTCTATGTGAATTTTCCAGAAACAGTAACTAAACTGGCAGGGGCTAACAATCCAAAACAAGGAGCTACCATCTGCCAAGGCCAGGAACAGGCCAGACTCCAGACTTTGCACACTCTCATGATCAGGGCACCGCCAGCAGCAGGCCTGCCGGCTCTTTCCACCAAGGACCGTGCCTCTCAGCCCTTGAGTGCTAACAATTTCCAGACTGACCATTTTCTATGTGATATGTCCACTCTACATGTCCTCCTGAACAGTGTACACAAGACAGAACCATCAGGTATCCACTCAGTGCTGCACATGGATGCAAGATGCAACTTCCCAGGGCTCGCGGCCACTTCCTTCACCCTCACCCCTAAGGATGCACACTGTTAGGCTTTGGGTTCCCCTATCTCTGCTGTTTTTATTTCCTTGTCTCTTTTGTCATCAATATAACCATTTGAGGAAGTAAAGAAAGGATACATATATATTCCTACAAATGGATAGGCTGAGAGTAAATCAACTTGGTATTTGTGAACATGAATGATAAAAGGCAAAAACTTCTAGTCGAAATTTAGCACTCCTTCAATTATAAAGGCAGACAATAAGCCCTGGAGTTTTTTTTGTTTTGTTTTGTTTTGTTTTTGGAGACGGAGTCTTGCTCTGTCACCCAGGCTGGAGTGCTGTGGCCGGATCTCAGCTCACTGCAAGCTCCGCCTCCCGGGTTCACGCCATTCTCCTGCCTCAGCCTCCCGGGTAGCTGGGACTACAGGCGTCGCCACCTCGCCCGGCTAGTTTTTTGTAGTTTTTAGTAGAGACGGGGTTTCACCGTGTTAGCCAGGATGGCCTCGATCTCCTGACCTTGTGATCCGCCCGTCTCGGCCTCCCAAAGTGCTGGGATTACAGGCTTGAGCCACCGCGCCCGGCCTGCCCTGGAGTTTTAACAGGAACAGCAACAGGTATTTTCCAAAGCATTAGAGTATCACAGAAATCTCATCACTACTCCCAAAGGAATTACCAGAGTCACTGCTCAATCCGGTTACTTAGCTAATAAATGGGACTATCACCAATTTGGTTCAATACCGTATTTTGATAACTGTGTTTCAAAATAATTTGTTATCTTCTTAATCATTTCCTTTAAAATGCTTTCAAGAGGCCCCCAGAGGCCAAGCAGACATGAACATTCAAGACACCCCCTCACCCCACCAGAGTCTACACTTTGCATCACTTTAGCAGTTTCAGGCTGTCCTTCTAAACAGTATCAGACAGTTTTAACAATTTGCAACAAAAGTGTAAACTGCAAATAGAATGTTACTTCATAAGTAGCACCTTTCTATTTCAGCTATTTACAAGTAGTATTTTTTTTTTCTTTTTTCGGACATGGAGTCTTGCTCTGTCGCTCAGCCTGAAGTGCACTGGCGTGATCTCAGCTCACTGTAACCTCCACCTCCTGGGTTCAAGCGATTCTCCTGCCTCAGCCTCCCGAGTAGCTGGGAATACAGGCTCCTGCCATCACACCCAGCTAATTCTGTATTTTTAGTAGAGACAGCGGTTGCACCATGCTGGCCAGGCTGGTCTCAAACTCCTGACTTCAGGCAATCCACCCGCCTCAGCCTCCCAAAGTACTAGGATTACAGGTGTGAGCCACCGCTCCTGGCCTCACAAGTAGTGCTTTCCTAAAGTTACCACCAGAGAAACGTTAACTACATCTAAACTAGAGTACAGGAATCCTAACAAAATGCGTTGTACTCCGTATCATTACCACAGAACCTGCTGACACTGAGATCATAAGCACAGAATGTTAATCTATGAAACAAGTCCTACTTCACTGACTATGTTTCCTCAGTTCTAAGGCACACTTTTAAATGTCTGGAGTGAAAAGCATCCTTCACTGATGGGGTAAGGAGGCATCGGGAGCATCTTTAGCAGTATAACACACTGCTGTATTTTAGATTCAACAGACTATAAGCACCTCATTTTACATTTTATTGTGTTTTGCTTTATTGCACTCAGCAGACGTTATGTTTTTCACAAGTTGAAGTGTGGCAACCCTGTATGGAGAAAGCAAGCCTATCAGTGCCAATTTTCCAAAAACAGGAGTTCACTTTGTGTCTGTGTTACATTTTGGTAATTCTTCAGTATTTCAAACTTTGTCATTTTTATTTGTGTTACGGGGATCTGTGA
>NC_045452.1:36303941-36318243 GCF_002776525.5 Piliocolobus tephrosceles
AAAAAAAAAAAAAAAAAAAAAAATTTTTTTTAAATTTTAAAAATGGAGAAATATGATGAACCCCAGCTCAACAGGGCAAGTGAGCAATGGAAGAGACCAAAGCCATGGGGAGTCAGGATGGAGAGAGCAAGAGAAGGCTCTGGGTCCCTGACGGACAACGACTGTACCTGAGCCAGGTGTGCTCAGACAGGTGAGGAAGCTCGATGAGCAGAAACTCCAATACTATGGGGTGTGCGGGTGGCACTGGACATGGGGTTACCTGCCCTGGGACAAGATGATACTTTCTGAGCTTTGGGACCTGGGCTGGTTAATTTTATGTGTCAGCGTGGCTAGGCTATGGTGCCCGGCTCAGTGGTCACAGAGCACCCTCGATGTCTCTGTGAAGATGTTTTTAGATGGGATTAACATTTTACTAAGTAGATTTGAGTGAAGCAGGTTACCCTCCATAATGTGCGTGGGCCTCATGCATCCATTTAAGGCCTTCAGAGAAAAGACTGAGGTTTCCTAAGAAGGAAGGAATTCTGCCTCCCAGACTGCCTTTGAATTGAGACTCACGCCGCAACATCATCTCTTGCTAGAATTTCCAGCCTGCCCTGCAAATTTCAGACTTGCCAGTCTCAATTCTTAAAATAAATCTCTCCCTCTCTAGATGTACACTATCTATGTACATCTATCTCCATCCTATCGCTTCGGTTTCTCTGGAGGACCCTGACTAATGCAGGACGCATTCTTGTCTCGGGGCCCTCACAATGGCATATGCTTTAGTGCATTTACCCACACATGGCACCATTGCCTGCTTTCCCACTGTGGACACCAAGGCTGCTGTAGGACGATCCTGGAGGGCCCATGCTCCCAATGACCTCTCACCCTTGGCCCTTCCTAGAGGGACTGTGCTGCTAAAATCAGGCACAGAGAAGATGCTTCCTAATCCCTGCGGTCCTTCTTCCTACCTGCCCACAGCAGTGCTACGTGGCAGGTTGTCTTCCTGTCTGCACAGGCCCCCGGGCCTGGACGCTCACTGGAGGGAATGTGCCCCATCTCAGCCTGGATGAGGGGTGGGGTAGGGGAGAGAAGAGGGACGGACTGGAGGGATGGTGGGCCCCTCTCCAGGCTACAGACGAATGCCCAGAGGGAAGGGAGGCGAGCCGGTGCCCTGCATCCTGTGCCCCGGCAGCACACAGTTAGCACCAAAAGGAGCATCAAGCTGAAAATATTCCTTTCTCTTCTTGCCCCCTCATTCTTGGCTGTTTTCCTAATCGTGCGAAATGAACGTTTACCATCTTGTGATATATTTGAGAACACAGTTACTCTTCCTTTTTTTCTTTCTTTTCTTTTCTTTCTTTCTTTTTCTTTTTCTTTCTTTTTTTTTTTTTTTGAGACAGAGTCTCCCTTTGTCACCCAGGTTGGAGTACAGGGCGTGATCTCAGCTCACTGCAACGTCCCCCTCCTGGGTTCAAGTGATTCTTCTGTCTCAGCCTCCTGAGTAGCTGGGATTACAGATACACGCCACCACATCCAGATGATTTTTGTATTTGTAATACAGATGGGGTTTCACCATGTTGCTTAGGCTGGTCTCAAACTCCTGACCTCAGGTGATCCTTGGCCTACCAAAGTGCTGGGATTACAGGAGTGATCCACCATGCCTGGCCCTTTCCTTTCTACTTTCAAAAGGGACAGTTTCTGCCATGTTGCCCGGGCTGGTCTCCAACTCCTGAGCTCAGGCAATCGGCCTGCCTCAGCCTCCCAAAGTGCTAGGATTACAGGTGTGTGCCACTGTGTCCAGCCAGCACAGGTGCTGTTTCTACTACATCTTTTCTTTTCTTTCTTTCTTTTTTTTCTTTTTTTAAGACGGAGTTTTGATCGTGTAACCCAGGGAGGAGGGCAGTGTCCTGATCTCTGCTCACTACAACCTCCACCTCCCGGGTTCAAGCTATTCTCCTGCTGTAGCATCCCGAAGAGCTGGGATTACAGGCATGCACCATCACACCTGGCTAATTTTTCTATTTTCAGTAGAGACGGGGTTTCACCATGTTGGCCCGACTGTTCTTAAACTCCTGACCTAAGGTGATCCGCCTGCCTCGGCCTCCCAAAGTGCCGGGATTACAGGTGTGAGCCACTGCAAACAGCCCTCTTACAACGTATTTTCAATGAGGATAGAAAGAAGCTTGCAGGGCCAAGCACGGTGGCTCACACCTGTAATCCCAGCACCTTGGGAGGCCGAGGCAGGCGGATCATGAGGTCAGGAGTTCGACACCAGCCTGCCAAGATGGTGAAACCCCGTCTCTACTAAAAATACAAAAGTTAGCTGGGCATGGTGGTGGGCACCAGTAATCCCAGCTACTCAGGAGGCTGAGGCCGAGAATTGCTTGAAACCTGGAGGCGGAGGTTGCAGTGAGCCGAGATTGCGCCACTGTACTCCAGCCTGGGAGAGTGAGACTCCATCAAAAAAAAAAAAAAAAAAAGAAAAAGAAGGAAGGAAAGAAGGAAGGAAGGAGGAAGGAAGGAAGGAAGGAAGGAAGAAGGAAGGAAGGAGGAAGGAAGGAAGGAGGAAGGAAGGAAAGAAGGAAGAAAGAAGGAAGGAAGGAGGAAGGAAGGAAGGAGGAAGGAAGGAATGAAAGAAGGAAGGAAGGAAGGAAGGAAGAAGGAAGGAGAAAGCAAGCAAGCTTGTGGGCTTGGTCTGGACGGGGCCCTCTTGTTTCCTGCCCGTGTAACTAGACTGCACCTTTCTTACATATACGAGTAATACTGTCCCCACCTCCACATATCGTAGCATCTACAAGTAAGTACATTTTTATGTATGTGCAATTATCAGTCAGGATCAGTGGAAAGGTTAAGGAACAGAATGTGTTCACAGAATTCTAGAGATGGAGAAATCTCTCCAGCTCCTTTTACATGGGAGAAAACCGCTGGGCATGTTCAAGACGGGCTCCAGGCCCGGGTCTTCATCCCGCCAGAGCTCCTCTCTTTTAACTGTGTAGGGGAGGGAAAATTGCTCATTTTCTTCTACCTTCCGAGTTCTCACTGGGGACCCTGCTACAAAAGACAAATTAGTCAGACGTGGTGGCTCACGCCTGTAATCCCAGCACTTTGGGAGGTCGAGGCGGGTGGATCACAAAGTCAGGAGATCGAGACCATCCTGGTTAACACAGTGAAACCCCATCTCTACTAAAAATACAAAAAAAATTAGCCGAGCGTGTTGGTGGGCACCTGTAGTCCCAGCTACTCGGGAGGCTGAGGCAGGAGAATGGCGTGAATCCGAGAGGCGGAGCTTGCAGTGAGCCGAGATTGCTCCACTGAACTCCAGCCTGGGTGACTGAGCAAGACTCCATCTCAAAAACAACAGCAACAACAAAAAGACAAATTAACAGGGGAAAGATGGATGTTTATTAACACGTATCTCTCAGGCATAAGTGGAAAAACTCGGGGATGAGTCAATTTAAAGAGGTGACATAGAATTTGGGCTTCTGCTGGGAGTGTTGGCTCACACCTGTAATCCCAGCCCTTTTGAAACCACCTTTGCAAAAATTGCAAGTGAGTCAATCATTACAGTGAAAGACATCTGGCCTAAGACCATCTTGCTTCTAACCTCCAAGCTGTCCCTGTTTGTTCCTGGTGGAGGCCGAACTGACTCTGGGAAGAACTTAGTTTATGGTTTCGCTTTGAAACAAAGCGGAGGCCGGGCGCGGTGGCTCAAGCCTGTAATCCCAGCACTTTGGGAGGCCGAGACGGGCGGATCACGAGGTCAGGAGATCGAGACCATCCTGGCTAACACAGTGAAACCCCGTCTCTACTAAGAAATACAAAAAACTAGCCAGGCGAGGTGGTGGCTGCCTGTAGTCCCAGCTACTCGGGAGGCTGAGGCAGGAGAATGGCGTGAACCTGGGAGGCGGAGCTTGCAGTGAGCTGAGATCCGGCCACAGTACTCCAGCCCGGGCGACAGAGCGAGACTCCGCCTCAAAAAAAAAAAAAAAAAAAAAAAACAAAGAGGATAGAGCCCTTTCCCAAAACAAACCCCCTTCCTACCTGGGGACTAGATTGCCTTTGCAGGACTAACAAATTAGCCACAAGATTATAAATTATTGTTCAGGAGTCTTGCAGCTGGAGGCTGCAAGATTCTAAATCTCCCAGATTGCTCCTGGGGATAATATCACTACTGTCAAACCTAAGGTCAGTGCTTGAGATATTTTGCAGACCCTGCACTCGATGGATTAGCTGGCACCACCTATACCAAAAAACTGGCTTGTGGGGTCTTCTGACCTCCTCCCAGGAACCAACGCAGCCCAAGAGGACAGCCTCAACTTCCTGTAATTTCATCTCCGATCCGACAAATCAGCACTCCTGACCCAATGGCTCTCTACCCACCAAATTATCCTTAAAAACTCTGATCCCCAGCCAGGTGTAGTAGCTCATGCCTGTAATCCCAACACTTTGGAAGTCCAAGGTGGGTAAATCACTTGAGGTCAGGAGTTCAAGACTAGCCCGGCCAACATAGTGAAACCCCGTCTCAACTAAAAATACAAAAATTATCAGCCTGTCTAACATGGCAAAACCCTGTCTCTACTAAAAATACAAAAATTGGCCGGGCGCGGTGGCTCAAGCCTGTAATCCCAACACTTTGGGAGGCCGAGACGGGCGGATCACGAGGTCAGGAGATTGAGACCATCCTGGCTAACACGGTGAAACCCCGTCTCTACTAAAAATACAAAAAACTAGCCGGGCGAAGTGGCCGGCGCCTGTAGTCCCAGCTACTCGGGAGGCTGAGGCAGGAGAATGGCGTAAACCCGGGAGGCGGAGCTTGCAGTGAGCTGAGATCAGGCCACAGCACTCCAGCCCGGGCGACAGAGCAAGACTCCGTCTTAAAAAAAAATAAAAATAAAAAAAATAAAATAAAAATACAAAAATTAGCTGGGCATGGTGGTGGGCACCTGTAATCCCAACTACTCGGGAGGCTGAGAAAGGAGGATCACTTGAAGCTGGATGGCGGAGGTTGCAGTGAGCCCAGATCACACCACTGCACTCCAGCCTCAGGGACAGAGCAAGACTCTGCCTCAAAAAAAAAAAAAAAAAAAAAAAAGGCCAGGCGCGGTGGCTCACGCCTGTAATCCCACCACTTTGGGAGGCAGAGGCAGGTGGATCACCTGAGATCAGGAGTTCGAGACCAGCCTGATCAACATGGCGAAACCCTGTCTCTACTAAAAATGCAAAATAGCTGGGCATGGTGGTGCGTGCATGTAATCCCAGCTACTCGGGAAGCTGAGACAAGAGAATCACTTGAATCCAGGAGGCGGAGATTGTGGTGAGCCGAGATCGCGCCATTGCATTCCAGCCTAGGCATACAGAGCAAGACTCCATCTCAAAAATAAATAAATAAATAAATAAAATAATAATAATAATCCTATGCCAAGAGGTGTATTTGAAGTGCATATTCTGGTCGGCTACAGAGGGGTGTACCCTTACACTACTTTCGGTATGAACCAGGACAACGAAGTCTTGCCTGATAAAGATATTTAGAGGCTTAATAGCTTGACAGAAATAACACCATTAGCTCAACTTTTGCTGGTGTGACCTTAACAGGTCTGTTGCCTGATGCACAAGTCCAAACACCGATCGAGGGTTGCAGCAGAGAGAGAAAGGCGTTGTCCTAAGGCTGTGGAATGCGGAGAGGAGAGGACACCTCAAAGCTGCTTTCCTCAGGAGTCTGGGGCTGGGGATCTTAAGCGGTTTGAAGTGGACCAAGGTGTGGACATCACCGATTGGTTGAAAAATGCAGGTTGGAGATGGAGAGACACCTGGATTCTCACGTTGACTTGGTTCCTCTGTGAAGGGCTTTAAACTGGCTAGTGTCAGCCATTCTGCTGGAATTCAGAATCTGGAAAACATCTTCTTAAGCAATTCTTTTTTTTTTTTTTGAGATGGAGTTTTGCTCTTGTTGCCCAGGCTGGAGTGCAATGGCACAATTTCGGCTCACTGCAACCTCTGCCTCCCAGGTTCAATCGATTCTCCTGCCTCAGCCTCCAGAGTAGCTAGGATTACATGCACGCACCACCACGCCCGGCTAATTTTGTATTTTCAGTAGAGACAGGGTTTCTCCATGTTGGTCAGACTGGTCTCGAACTCCTGACCTCAGGTGATCCGCCCACCTCGGCCTCTCAAAGTGCTGGGATTACAGGCATGAGCAACGGCGCCCGACCTTGCATTTTTAGTAGAGACAAGGTTTCACCATATTGGCCAGGCTGGTCTCAAACTCCACCTCAAGTGACCTGCCTGCCTCATTCTCCCAAAGTGCTGGGATTACAGGCATGAGCCACCACGCCCAGCCTACATCTTAAGCAATTCTTAAAGGAAAGCCTTATGATTCTAACGTCAGAGATCCTATCTATGGGAACAATGGGGGGTGCAAATGGTCAGTATCTATGGCTACAGGACTTTCAGCTACAAGGAAGTGAGCTAAAGTGCAGCCTGATTAATGCTTAGTTACAAGAACCCGAAAGTATCTGAGTCGGGTCTCAACTAATTTAGACAGTTTATTTTGCCAGGGTTTGCTGTTTTGTATTTTTAAGATGGAGTGTCTCTCTGTCACCCAGGCTGGAGTGCAGTGCGCCATCTCAGCTCACTGCAACCTCCTTCTCTCGAGTTCAAGTGATTCTCCAGCCTCAGCCTCCTGAGTAGGCAGGATTACAGGTGTGCACCACCATGCCCGGCTAATGTTTGTATTTTTAGTAGAGACGAGGTTTCACAATGTTATCCAGGCTGGATGTTTTGCCAAGATTCGAGGACATGCCTGAGACCCAGGCTCACGAGGTCCTGAGGGTATGTGCCCCACGCGGTCAGGGCATAGCTTGGTGTTTACATTTTAGAGAGACGTGATATGAATACTGAGGGTTAGAAACAATAGAAAAGAAACAAAAAAGAAAAAGAAAGATGTGAAACATCAATCAATGTGTGTAAGATGTATATTGGTTGGGTCTAGAAAGGCAGGACAACTCGAAGTGGGGGCTTCGAGGTCACAGGAAACAAGACACAAGGTTGTATTCTTTTTTTTTTTTTTTTTTTAAGACGGAGTCTCTCTCTGTTGCCCAGGCTGGAGTACAGTGGCACCACCTTGGCTCACTGCAACCTCGGCCTCCTGGGTTCAAGGGAATCTCCTGCCTCAGTCTCCCCAGTGGCTGGGATTACAGGCGCCCACGACCACACCCGGCTAATGTTGCATTTTTAGTAGAGACAGGGTTTCGCCATGTTGGCCAGGCTGGTCTTGAACTCCTGGCCTGAAGGGATCCACCCACCTGGGCCTCCCAAATTGCTGGGATTGCAGACAGGAACCACTATGCCTGGTCAAAAGGTTGCATTTTCTTCAGTCCTTGATCAGCCTTTCGCTGAATACACAATTTACATGTGAGAGGTGGGTAGAGGAGTAGTCACTTGTGCCTTAGTCTGGCTCAGTGAATCTACATTTTTGCATAAACAGTAGGGTATTTGCATTGGAGAAATAAGCCAAAAATAATAAATAATAAATAAATAAAACAAACAATAGGGCAGAGGAAGCAATCAGATAGATGTTTGTCACAGGTCACCAGAGGGCTGACTTTGAATTCTGTCCTCTGTCCCACACCTGTGAAGATGAGCTACCAACTTACCTTGCCAGGTAAAATTCAAAAGAACTATTCTGTGTTTTGTCTTGTTTTTTGTTTTGTTTTTTTTGAGACAGAGTCTCACTTTGTTGCCCAGGCTGGAGTGCAGTGGCCGGATCTCAGCTCACTGCAAGCTCCGCCTCCCGGGTTTACGCCATTCTCCTGCCTCAGCCTCCGGAGTAGCTGGGACTACAGGCGCCCGCCACCTCGCCCGGCTAGGTTTTGTATTTTTTTAGTAGAGATGGGGTTTCACCGTTTTGGCCAGGATGGTCTCGATCTCCTGACCTCATGATCCGCCCGTCTCGGCCTCCCAAAGTGCTGGGATTACAGGCTTGAGCCACCGCGCCCGGCCTAAAAAAACTGTTTTAAGGTAAACATTTTGAGGCCCCCAAGGAATATCTCTGTGGGGGAAATAGTGAGTTCAGTTATCTTCCTAGCAATCTTGCTTAGGAACAAAGTGGGAGGCAGGTTTGCCTGAGGCAGCGTGGGGTTCTGAGATGGACTTTCCTTTCACAGTTATAACTATTTCTGTCCAGAACCAGGTATGAATTCTTCTTAACCCTGGGGCACAGTTTCACTAGTTATAGTTAAAAAAAAAAAAAAAAGTTTTTTCAATGAGGAAAGATAATTCTAAAAGCAATATGAGATTTAGAAAAAAAAGTTTTCAAAGTCCTCTGAAAATCATTTTTTCTGTTTATACAAAGACTCCTTTTTAAAATTTTCTACCCCTTTTCTGTTTTTGAAGCTTGTCACATGGAAGTATTTTTTAAATTTTCTTTTTCTTTTTCTTTTTTGAGACGGAGTCTCACTCTGTCGCCCAGGCTGGTGTGCAGTGGCACAATCTCATCTCACTGCAACCTCTGCCTCCCGGGTATTTCTCCTGCCTCAGGCTCCCGAGTAGCTGGGATTACAGGGGACTGCCATCACACCCAGCTAATTTTTGTATTTTTAGCAGAGACAGGGTGTCATCATGTTAGTCAGGCTGGTCTAAATCTCCTGACCTCGTGATCTGCCAGCCTTGGCCTCCCAAAGTGCTGGAATTACAGGCATGAGGCACCACACCCGGCCTGTATTTTTTTAAGTAGAGACGTGGTTTCACTGTGGTGGCCAGGCTGTTCTCAAACTTTGACCTCGTGATCTGCCTGCCTTGGCCTCCCAAAATGCTGGGACTGCAGGCGTGAGCCACCACACCCAGCCATAAATTTTATTTTTCATTTCCTTGTTTTGCTTTGTTTTTGAAATGATTCTCCTTTCAGCCATATTTACATCATCGTGTTATCCCAAGACCAAATGGTTTTTTTTTTTTGAGACGGAGTCTTGCTCTGCCGCCCAGGCTGGAGTACAGTGGCCGGATCTCAGCTCACTGCAAGCTCCACCTCCCGGGTTCACGCCATTCTCCTGCCTCAGCCTCTGGAGTAGCTGGGACTACAGGTGCCCGCCACGTCGCCCGGCTAGTTTTTTGTATTTTTAGTAGAGACGGGGTTTTGCCATGTTAGCCAGGATGGTCTCGATCTCCTGACCTCATGATCTGCCCGTCTCGGCCTCCCAAAGTGCTGGGATTACAGGCTTGAGCCACCGCCAAATGGTTTTTTAAACAAAGATAAGCTTCAACGACTCTCTTGTTTTAAACATCAGTGCTTCTGAATTACCAAAGACTTCTGTATACCCATGTTTTCTGTTTTTTAAAAAAGAGAGGACCAGACTGAGAGAAGAGAGACAGACCTTCTCATGTTGTTTTATATTGTTTTATACTCAAAAAAGGAAAGGAAAGCAAAACAAAAGGCGAATAGACCGGCGCCTAGGAACCAGACCTGAAGCCGAGGAACCAGAACGGAAACCAGTCCTGGGCCTGCTTGATCTAAGCCTCGAAGTTAAAGATCGACCTCTGACTTAACTGGTTATGTTATCTATAGATTCCAGACATTGTATGGAAGGACATTGTGAAAGCTCTCGTTCTGTTCTGTTTCACTCTGACCACCAGTGCTCGCAGCCCCTGTCACGTACCCCCTGCTTGCTCAATCGATCACGACCCTCTCACGCGGACCCCCTTAGAGTTGTGAGCCCTTAAAAGGGACAGAAGTTAAGCGCCTGACGAGCTCGGATTTGAAGACGCTAGCTGCCAATGCTCCCAGCTGATTAAAGCCACTCCCTTCACTATCTCGGTGTCTGAGGTGTTTTGTCTGCAGCTGGTCCTGCTACATTTCTTGGTTCCCTGATCGGGAAGCAAGATGATTAACAGACAGTCGAGGCAGCTCCTTAGGCGGCTTTAGCCTGCCCTGTAGAACATCCCTGCGGGGAACTCCAACCAGCTCGAGCGACGTGGATCCTGAGAGCGCTCCTGGGTAGGCATTTGTCCTGGTGGGACGCCTCGCCAGAGCACTGTGTGGCAGGCCCCTGTGGAGGATCAACGCAGCGGCTGAACACTGGGAAGGAACTTGCACTTACAGTCCAGATATCTAAAACTTGGTAAGACTAGTCTTTGTAACTTGCCCACTCCATTTGAGTGGAAGCGTGGCCTGATCACCCACGGCATGCCACGGCGTGCCTTTATTGGCACTCTGGTTTTGGTTTTGACTTGGTTTGAACTGCTTGACAGGACTGGTCTTGGGAACTTGCCTATTCCATTTGAGCGGAAGTGTGGCCTGATCACCCATGGTGTGCCTGTACCAGCACTTTTGGTTTTTGTTTTTGACTTGACTTGGATTGCTTGATACCTTGGTTTTGACCTGGCTTGGATTTTGGTTTTGATTCTGGTTTGGCGTAAACTGTAAAAGTATGTGTGTGTGTGCCCTTTTTACCCGTTCTTTGTTTTGCGATGTGCGTGTGGTGTAAGCATGGTGTGTTGTCTGGAGGAGACATGGGTCAGGCACAAAGTAAGCCCACCCAACTAGGAACTATGTTTTTTTTTTTTTTTTTTTTTTGAGACGGAGTCTTGCTCTGTCGCCCGGGCTGGAGTGCAGTGGCCGGATCTCAGCTCACTGCAAGCTCCGCCTCCCGGGTTCCCACCATTCTCCTGCCTCAGCCTCCCGAGTAGCTGGGACTACAGGCGCCGCCACCTCGCCCGGCTAGTTTTTTGTATTTTTTAGTAGAGACGGGGTTTCACCGTATTAGCCAGGATGGTCTCGATCTCCTGACCTCGTGATCCACCCGTCTCGGCCTCCCAAAGTGCTGGGATTATAGGCTTGAGCCACCGCGCCCGGCCTAGGAACTATGTTGAAAATTTTCAAGAAAGGATTTAAGGGAGATTGTGGTGTTACTATGACACCAGGAAAACTTAGAACATTGTGTGAAATAGACTGGCCAGCATTAGAGGTGGGTTGGCCATCAGAAGGAAGCCTGGACAGGTCCCTTGTTTCAAAGGTATGGCACAAGGTAACCTGTAAGCCAGGGCACCCAGACCAGTTTCCATACATAGAAACTTAGTTACAGCTGGTTTTAGACTGCCTTCCCCTGCACAGTAGTTAAGAGAAGAGCAGCATAAGAGGCTGGCAGAGGCAAGGAAAGACCAACAGAGAGAAAGAGAGGAAGAGACAGAGGCATAAAGGTAAGTCAAAGAGAGAAAGGAAAAGAAAGAGAGAAATATACAAGTAGTTAAGAAAAAACAGTATACCCTATTCCTTTAAAAGCCAAGGTAAATTTAAAAACCTATAATTGATAATTAAAGATATTCTCTGTAACCCTATAACATTCTAATACCACTTTGTTGTCAGTGTAAACAAGGGCGTATGCCAAAAGCACTGAGGCCTTCCTATTAAAAATCCTTAACCCAGTAACCCGTGGATGGCCCAGATGCATTCAATCTGTAGCGGCAGCTGCGTGGCTAACAGACAAAAAAAAAAAAAAAAAAAAAGACCATCTATACCAATTCTAAGTTAATTTAGACTAAACAAGGTGTTATTAATAGCAAAGGAAAATTGAAATCCCAAACTTAAAAGGTTTTCAACAAAAGTAAAGTTTGCTAAAAGTTAACAGTGTAACATGTATTATAGTAACTTCTAATCTTGTGGTCTTAGACAGTCTAGTCCACAGACATAAAGAAAGTTCACTTAAAAAAAAAAAATGATTGTCTTCAAAAAGAAAAAAAGAAAAAAGGGGGAACGCAGAATTTACGTAAAAAGAGTGTTATACAGTAAATTCTTGTTCTGAAATAAATTAACTGGTTGTTTAAAGAAAGAAATGTTTGTAATAAGTCAGAAAATTAAGACATGTCGAAGAATTGTCTGTGAAAGACGTAAAAAAAAGTTATAAAAAATTTTATGCAAAAAATGTTATATAATTTAAAAGTAATAAGGCCTCCGGAGTACTATCGTAGAAACAGTTTATGTGCAAGGGGTATAAGAAAAGTAAAATATAGCCAGGCACGGTGGCTCAAGCTTGTAATCCCAGCACTTTGGGAGGCCGAGACGGGCGGATCACAAGGTCAGGAGATTGAGACCATCCTGGCTAACACAGTGCAACCCCGTCTCTACTAAAAAAAATACAAAAAACTAGCCGGGCAAGGTGGCGGGAGCCTGTAGTCCCAGCTACTTGGGAGGCTGAGGCAGGAGAATGGTGTAAACCCGGGAGGCGGAGCTTGCAGTGAGCTGAGATCCGGCCACTGCACTCCAGCCTGGGCGACAGAGTGAGACTCCGTCTCAAAAAAAAAAAAAAAAGAAAAGAAAAGTAAAATATACATTTGGTAAAAGGATTATAAAGAGGCATAAGAATGTGGATTTTTACCTACATTAAAAGGTTAAAAAAATTATTGTTTTAAAAGTTTAAGCAAGTTTTAAAACGTTAATTGTAAAAAAAAATTCTGTGTGTAAACGTATTAGCTAAAGTCAAAAAGGTATCATCCAGTTTTTCTGTGAACTGGACATTAAAGTAAAAATACAACAGGTTTTTCTTAAAGCACTAACCTGCTCTTTAACAAAGATTATAAAAGGTTAAAAAGAGTCTATGGAAATCTTACCTTATAGTCCAATATTAAACATTGAATAGGGCCGGGCGCGGTGGCTCAAGCCTGTAATCCCAGCACTTTGGGAGGCCGAGATGGGCGGATCACGAGGTCAGGAGATCGAGACCATCCTGGCTAACACGGTGAAACCCCGTCTCTACTAAAAATACAAAAAACTAGCCGGGCGAGGTGGCGGGCGCCTGTAGTCCCAGCTGCTTGAGAGGCTGAAGCAGGAGAATGGCATAAACCCGGGAGGCAGAGCTTGCAGTGAGCTGAGATCCGGCCACAGCACTCCAGCCTGGGCAACAGAGCGAGACTCCGTCTCAAAAAAAAAAATTGAATAAATATGTATACAAAGTTTTATTAAAACTAAGATTAACCTTAATAGCACACTAATAGAAAGCTGAAATTTAGCTTATCTGTTATAAAAATCATACAAGAATCATTATTACACATAAAATAGTGTTTAGCTTTCTTTGGTCTAAAAACTAATAAAAATAGGTGCTAAAGCAAACATTCATTTACTAGAGGATCATAGAAGTTAAATACTTAAAACAAACTTTGGCAATTAAAACAGCATACCAAGATGCAAATGCCTGGTTGGAATGGATCAAATGTTCCATCTGCATGTTAAACAAAAGCAATTATTATGCTTGTGCACATGGCAGGCCAGAGGCCCTGATTGTCCCCCTTCCATAAAGGTAGTCCTCCAGTCGACCAGGCATGGGCTGCGTGGTAGCTCTTTTCCAGGATTCTACAGTCTGGAGTAATAAGTCGTGGATGCTCTGTTTGCTATATCCCAAAGTCCGGCACCCTGCGGGTCAGCCCCCAGGGGCCATCCAGCTTCCGTCTCCCAACACTAAATTCACTTCGTGTCTCTCACAACAGGGAGGAAACTTAGCATTCCTTGGAGACCTGAAGGGAAGCAGTGAGCTTAAGAATTTTCAAGAGCTTATCAATCAATCAGCCCTTGTTCATCCCCAAGCGGATGTGTGGTGGTGTTGTGGTGGACCTTTACTGGGCACTCTGCTGAATAACTGGAGGGGCACTTCTGCTTTAGTCCAATCGGCTATCCCTTTCACCCTGGCATTTCATCAACCAGAAGGAGAAAAAATAAGACATCATAAAGCGAGAGAAGCCCCTTATGGGTCTTTTAACTCTTACATCTATTTAGATGCTATTGGAGCCCCGCAAGGAACACCAGATCAATTTAAAGCTTAAAATCAAATAGTTACAGGGTTTAAGTCAATATTTTAGTAGGTGACAGTTAATAAAAATGTAGATTAGATAAACTACATCTATTACAACCAACAGCAACGAGCTTTTCATGAGTTAAAAGAAAAACTCATGTCGGCCCCTGCCCTGGGGCTACCTGACCTGACAAAACCCTTTACACCCTATGTGTCAGAAAGAGAAAAAATGGCAGTTGGAGTTTTAACCCAAGAAAGGCCAAGGCCAGTGGCCTCTCTCTCAAAACAACTAGACAGTGTTTCCAAAGGCTGGCCCCCATGTCTAAGGGCCCTGGCAGCAACAGCCCTGTTAGCACAAGAAGCAGATAAGCTAACTCTTAGGCAAAACCTAAACATAAAGTCCCCCCATGCTGTGGTGACTTTAATAAATACCAAAGGACACCATTAGCTAATGAATGCTAGACTAACTAGATACCAAAGCTTGCTCTGTGAAAATCACCACATAACCATTAAAGTTTGCAACACCCTAAACCCCGCCACCTTACTCC
>NC_045452.1:36328243-36329096 GCF_002776525.5 Piliocolobus tephrosceles
GCACCCAGCCCTGGAAGCTTTATCTTCATCTTTCACAGCCATTCTTCCCCTGGGTTCTCATCTATTTCCGGGCTCCTTGTCAACAATACCTCAAGGTATGATGCAATACTTCAGGGCCACAGAATGCTCATATTGATGCAGTATCCTTCTCCAGGGAGCAAAAGGTGTCCTACGGACAGTGCTTAAAGTCACAGCATTTCTTGCACTGTGGGCAGGGCATGGCATTTCTGTTACTTTTTATTTTGGAAAATTTCATATACATTGTGTTTGGATGTTCTTGCATTGCCATAAAGAATACCTGGGACTGGGTCATTTATTTATTTATTTATTTTTTTTTTTTTGAGGCGGAGTCTTGCTCTGTTGCCCGGGCTGGAGTGCAGTGGCCGGATCTCAGCTCACTGCAAGCTCCGCCTCCCGGGTCCACGCCATTCTCCTGCCTCAGCCTCCGGAGTAGCTGGGACTACAGGCGCCCGCCACCTCGCCCGGCTAGTTTTTTGTATTTTTAGTAGAGACGGGGTTTCACCGTGTTAGCCAGGATGGTCTCGATCTCCTGACCTCGTGATCCGCCCGTCTCGGCCTCCCAAAGTGCTGGGATTACAGGCTTGAGCCACCGTGCCCGGCCTGACTGGGTCATTTATAAAGAGCAGAGGTTTCATTGGCTCATGGTTCTGTTGGCTGAACAGGAAGCTTGGCACTGGCACCTGCTCGGCTTCTGGTTAAAGCCTCTGGGAGTTTTTACTCATGGCAGAGGGCGATAAAGTGGGAGCAGGCACATCACATGGTGAGAGAGGGAGCAAGCAAGAGAGTGGGGAGGTGCTACACACCTTTCCTTCCTCCTTCCCTCCCCTCCCCT
>NC_045452.1:36329196-36342056 GCF_002776525.5 Piliocolobus tephrosceles
AGATCACGCCACTGCACTCCAGCCTGGGCGACAGAGCAAGATTCCATAAAAAAAAATAATAAAAATTTTTAAATTAAAATTAAAGAAACACTTGTTACATATAGATGATTTTGGACTAATTTTGATTTTTTTAGTGTATTAGGATATTCTTCTTCTTGATTACTGAGTTTTTAGGCACCCCTTAAATTTTGCACCCATGGAAAGTGTCTCACTCACAAGTGTCCCAGTCCTGCTACTTGAACTTGGATGAGCATTTTTAGGATGTTACAGACTCTAGGCACTAGACTGGGGGTTGATGTTGCTAATGAATGCACAGGGTATGCTACCAACTCCTGGAATTTCATGGCAGAGAGAAAAGGCAATGTTAAAGGAGAGGGTAAACAGTTGCCTTGTTCTCTTTTGTCCACATAATACTTGCTTTAAGTCCCCTTCCCTCCTCTCCACTCCCCTCCCCTCCCCTCCCTTCCCTTCCCTTCCTTTCCTTTCCTTTCCTTTCCTCCCTCCCTTCCTTCCTTTCTTTCTTTTTTGGGAGACAGAGTCTCGCTCTGTCACCCAGGCTGGAGTTCAGTGGTGCAATCTTGGCTCACTGCAAGCTCCGCCTCCTGGGTTCACGCCATTCTGCCTCAGCGTCCCGAGTAGCTGGGACTATAGGCGCCCGTCACCATGCCCAGCTAATTTTTTGTATTTTTAGTAGAGACAGGGTTTCGCTGTGTTAGCCAGGATGGTCTCGACCTCCTGACCTCGCCTTGGCCTCCCAAAGTGCTCGGATTACAGGCGTGGGCCACCACGCCCAGCCACAACTGGCTGATTTTGTATTTTTAGTAGAGAGGAGGTTTCACCATGTTGGCCAGGCTGGTCTTGATTTCCTGACCTCATGA
Source organism: Piliocolobus tephrosceles (assembly GCF_002776525.5). Classification (NCBI taxonomy): domain Eukaryota; kingdom Metazoa; phylum Chordata; class Mammalia; order Primates; family Cercopithecidae; genus Piliocolobus; species Piliocolobus tephrosceles. Next base: position 36,330,075 of record NC_045452.1, read on the forward strand.
TCTGCCTGCCTCGGCCTCCCAAAGTGCTGGGATTACAGGCGTGAGTCACTGCGCCCGGTCGCCTTGTTCTTTTTTATGGCTGCATCGTGGCCTTTTATTAGTCTTACAGAGGCGGTTTCAGCCCCAAACAAGGAGTGGTTTAAATTTAAGGAAGGACTATTATCGTCCTTGCTTCAAAGTTAAAACTGTGTATTCCTCCCATGGTTAGCCTGGTCCAGGAAGGAGGGAGGACAGCCAGCCAGCCCATGAGGCAGGAAGCAAGATGGAGTTAGCCCTGCTGGACTTCCTTCAACCTCCTCATCTTTACAAAGTCAGTTTCATGACATTGGGTCAGCTGCAACTCTGAAAACACATTTTGTCATTGCTGCTATTCTGTTGGCAATACTGATATTCCTGTGAGGAGAATTTTTAGCAAACAGCATCTCCCACGAAGACACCTTGGATGTCGGGTTTTCTCCTGACTAGCCTGCGCGTGGGGCACCTTGGGCAGTTGGGGGAGTATTGGGAGATACCTCAGCACCGTCAGGCTCCCTCGGGATGAGGCTTTCCGAGTGGCTCCTAGAGGAGACAAGACTGATTTGGGGTTGTCTTGGGTCCTCTGTAGTGCTACTGGAAAGCTGCTGTAGAACAAAGCATTTCGCCGGTCTTTGTCCTGGTTCCTGGAAGGAAGCCTCTAAATACTTGGAATTTGCGGTGTGATCAGTGTCCTTGTTACCCAGAATTGATGCTAAGGAGGTGACTCATGGTGGACCCTAGGTTCAGGGGTTCACGATGGGCCAGTCATGCAGGAAAGAACCACTGTGTCAGTGGAGGACTGGTGTTTTCAGCCACAAGACATCAGCGGACCTCCTGACCTCCCGGGAGAGGGGGGGGCTGGAGACTGAGTTCAGCCAGGTGGCCAGTGATTCCATTCACGGAATGAGCCCTGATAAACTCAGCTCATCGATAAGCTTCCTGGTTGGTGATTGTATTAGTCTGTTTTCATGATGCTGATTAAGACATACCCAAGACCGAGCAATTTACAAAACAAAAAGGTTTAAAGGACTCACAGTTCCACATGGCTGAGAGGCCTCACAATCAGGGTGGAAGGGGAAAGACAGGTCCCACAGGGCGGCAAACCAGAGAAGAGAGCTTGTACGGGGAAACTCTCCTTTACAAAACCTTCAGATCTATTGAGACTTATTCATCATCAGGAAAATAGCATGGGAAAGAAGCACTCCCACGATTCAGTTACCTCCCACCAGGTCCCTCCCACAATACATGGGAGTTACAATTTAAGATGAGATTTGGGCCGGGCGCGGTGGCTCAAGCCTGTAATCCCAGCACTTTGGGAGGCTGAGACCGGTGGATCACGAGGTCAGGAGATCGAGACCATCCTGGCTAACACTGTGAAACCCCATCTCTACTAAAAAATACAAAAAACAAAGGCCTGGCGCGGTGGCTGAAGCCTGTAATCCCAGCACTTTGGGAGGCCGAGACGGGCGGATCACGAGGTCAGGAGATCGAGACCATCCTGCCTAACACGATGAAACCCCATCTCTACTAAAAAATACAAAAAACTAGCCGGGCAACGTGGCGGGCGCCTGTAGTCCCAGCTACTTGGGAGGCTGAGGCAGGAGAATGGCGTAAACCCAGGAGGCGGGGCTTGCAGTGAGCTGAGATCTGGCCATTGCACTCCAGCCTGGGCAGCAGAGCGAGACTCCGTCTCAAAAAAATAAATAAATAAAATAAAATAAAATACAAAAAACTAGCCGGGCGAGGTGGCGGGCGCCTGTAGTCCCAGCTACTCGGGAGGCTGAGGCAGGAGTATGGCGGAAACCTGGAGGCGGAGCTTGCAGTGAGCTGAGATCCGGCCACTGCACTCCAGCCTGGGCAATAGAGCGAGACTCCCTCTCAAAAAAAAAAAAAAAAAAAAAAATGACATTTGGGTGAGGTCACAGCTAAACCCTATCAGTGACTATTACTCCTACAGCCAACCTCAGCTCCCACCGCAGTGTCCACGGGTCCTCGGTTCCCCTCTCTGTGGCCACACAGGCTGTGTGAATTCCCAAGCCACTCTTTAAGCAGAGACAGGAGGCTCTTCCCTGTGCCGGGGATGGGCTGTTAGCCCTAGTGTATCTCCCTGTGTTAGCGCTGTTATTGATTTATGTTTAAAACAGTCGTATTACATTTTATTAAATAACACACACTGTTAAAAGTTCAACTATAGAAGCTGTTAAAATAAAATCCTTAGGCCAGACGTGGTGGCTCATGCCTGTAATTCCAGTAACTTGGGAGACCAAGGTGGTTGGATCATTTGTGGTCCAGAGTTCAAGACCAGCACACAGCCAACATGGTGAATCTCTGTCTCTACTAAAAATACAAAAAAAAAAAAAAAAAAAAAAAAGTGGCCAGGCGCAGTGACTCACGCCTGAAATCCCAGCACTTTGAGAGGCCAACACAGGTGGATCACCTGAGGTCGGGAGTTTGAGACCAGTCTGGCCAACATGGAGAAGCCCTGTCTCTACTAAGAAATACAAAATTAGCTGGGCATGGTGGTGCATGCCTGTAACCCCAACTACTCGGGGGGGCTGAGGCAGGAGAATCACTTGAACCCAGGAGGCGAAAGTTGTGGTGAGTCAAGATCGCGCCATTCACTCCAGCCTGGGCAAAACAAGTGAAATTCTGTCGCCAAAAAAAAAAAAAAAGAGGGGGCGTGGTGGCATACGCCTGTAGTCCCAGCTACTTGGGAAGCTGAGACGGAAGAATCAGTTGAACCCGGGGGCAGATGTTGCAGTTTGCTGAGATCGCGCCACTGCTCTCCAGCCTGGGTGACAGAGTGAGACCCTGTCTCAAAAAAAAAAAAAAAAAAAAAACAGTTAAATGTAACAGAATTTAGTTTGAGTTAAGAATTGGGTGCACCCAGAACTGGACATGTTCAGAGTGACTCCAGGGCTGCCGTGTGGTCAGGCAAGATTTGTGGACAAGAGAAGGAAAGTGGCACACAGAAAACAGAAGTGAGGCACAGAACCAGCCAGTAGGCCGGGCACGGTGGCTCATGCCTGGAATCCCAACACTATGGGAGGCTGAGCCTGGACAACATAGTGAGACCCCCACCTCTTAGAAAAAAAAAAAAGAGCCAAATTGGTTACAACTGGCATCTGCCTTATTGAAACACGGTTTGAACAGCTGAGGGCTGAGGGCTGAGGCTTGGTGATCGGGGCAAGAGTAGGCTATAGTCTGCACACTCATCAGGTAGGTAACGGTTCACTGTGTGTGGAGAAACCTTTAGTTAGAACTTAAAATATGTAGCTGGGCATGGTGGCTCAACATCTGTAATCCCAGGACTTTGGGAGGCTGAGGCAGGCGGATCAGGAGGTCAAGAGTTCGAGACCAGCCTGACCAACATGGTGAAACCCCATCTCTATTAAAAATACAAACATTAGCTGGGCGTGGTGGCAGGCGCCTGGAATCCCAGCTACTTGGGAGGCTGGAGCAGAAGCATCGCTTGAACCTCGGAGGTGGAGGTTGCAGTGAGCCGAGATCACACCACTGCATTCCAGCCTGGGTGAAAGGGAGAGACTCCATCCCAAAAAGAAAAAAAAACAAAAAGAATTTAAATCATGTAAGAATACAGCTGGCTGGACATGGTGGCTCATGCCTGTAATCCCAGCACTTTCAGAGGCTGAGGCAGGTGAATTACCAGCCTGACCAACATGGAGAAACCCCATGTCTAGTAAAAATACAAAATTAGACCGGGCGCCGAGGCATACAAACATTAGCTGGGCGTGGTGGCAGATGCCTGTAATCCCAGCTGCTCTGAAGGCTGAGGCAGGAGAATCACTTGAACCTGGGAGGTGGAGGTTGCAGTGAGCCGAGATCGCACCATTGCACTCCAGCCTGAGCAACAACAGTGAAACTCCGTCTCAAAATAAAAAAAAAGAATTCAGCTTTAGGTTAAACCTAATTTAACAAAGCAAAAAAAGAAAAAACAGAGAAGAAGCCGGGAATGGTGGCTCATGTCTGTAAACCCAGCACTTTGGGAGGCCAAGGCAGGTGGACGACCTGAGGTCAGGAGTTCGAGACCAGCCTGGCCAATATGGTGAAACTCCATCTCTACTAAAAATACAAAAAAATTAGCCGGGTATGGTGATACATGCTTGTAATCCCAGCTACTCGGGAGGCTGAGGCAGGAGAATTGCCTGAACCCGGAGGCAGATGTTGCGGTGAGCTGAGAATACACCACTGCACTCCAGCCTGGGCAACAGAGTGAGACTCCCTCTCAAAAAAAAAAAAAAACAAAACAAAAAACAGAGAAGCTAATAAATGAAAATACCCTTAGTGTCCTCAGAGGCAACGGCTGCCCCTAGAAAGGGAGTGCAGTCCACTCTGTCTTTTTTTTGAGATGGAGTCTCACTCGGTCGCACAGGCTGGAGTGAAGTTGCATGATCTTGGCTCACTGCAACCTCTGCCTCCCAGTTCAAGTGATTCTCCTGCCTCAGTATCCCAAGTAGCTGGAACTACAGACATGTGTCACCACACCCAGCTAATTTTTCTGTATTTTTAATAGAGACAGGTTTTGCCATGTTGGTCAGGCAGGTCTTGAACTCCTGACCTCAAATGATCCGCCTGCCTCAGCCTCCCAAAGTTTGGGATTACAAGTGTGAGCCACCGTGCCTGGCCTCTGCCCACTTCTTAGAGGAGAGCCGCCTGTTTTGTGGAGGAGCTGACAAGAGCTGTCCTGGTTCCCAGAGAAGCTGAAGCAATGCCAGTGCTTTCTATGTCAGCCTCCCCCTCCTGCCTCCTGGCGGGGGCTCCCAGGAAAGTGAGACCAGGGATTTATGCTGGGCTTACCTGGGTGCAGCTCCCTCCATTCACCTACCACCCTGGGTTGGTTGGGGTAACTGCTCCCCCTGTCCTGCATTTTGTGGGCTCCCAGCTGCTGCTAACCCCAGGGACCCGGCAAGATCTCTTGGCCCTGGCTTGGAGACAGTGCCTTGCTAAAGTGCCCTCCGAGGGACTGGTCTGCAGTTACATTCAGTATCCCATTGGCCCCTAGACCCACAGTAATGGGGAGGGGGCAGGAGGCAGCCCCACCCCTGCCCAGCATTGACACTTCTCACAGAGATGACCAATGCCAGGTGGGTGGGGACAGGGCGAGTGGAAGTCTCCTAGGAGAGAAGGCAGAGGCGAGGTTCCCTTGGCCAGGCAGGCCATCTGCGCCATGGGCCCTTGGCATGACGTGCAACCTGGGGAACACAGAGGCCCGAGGTCTCCACAGTTTAAAAATCAATCTTGCCAGGCGTGATGGCTCACGCCTGTAATCCCAGCACTTTTGGGAGGCCCAGGCAGGTGGATCACCTGAGGTCAGGTGTTCGAGACCAGCCTGACCAATATGGAAAACCCCTATCTCTACTAAAAAATGCAAAAATTACCCAGGTGTGGTGGCGCAAGCCTGTAATCCCAGCTACTCAGGAGGCTGAGGCAGGAGAATCGCTTGAACCTGGGAGGTGGAGGTTGCAATGAGCCGAGATCGCGCCATTGCACTCCAGCCTGGGCAACAAGAGCGAAAATCCGTCTCAAAAAAAAAAAAAAAAAAAAACCTTATACCCAAAGGATTATAAATAAATCATTTTACTATAAAGACACATGCACACATATGTTTATTGCAACACTAGTCACAATAGCAAAGACTTGGAACCAACCCAAATGCCCATCAATGATAGACTGGATAAAGAAAATGTGGCACACATACACCATAGAATACTATGCAGCCATAAAAAACAATGAGTTCATGTCCTTTGCAGGGACATGGATGAAGCTGGAAACCATCACTCTCAGCAAACTAACACAGGAACAGAAAACCAAATACTGCATGTTCTCACTCACAAGTGGGAGCTGAACAACGAGAACATATGGGCACAGGCAGGGGAACATCATACACTGGGTCCTATCAGGGTTGGGGGGCAAGAGGAGGAATAGCATTAGGAGAAATATCTAATTTTAAACCACCATGGCACGTGTATACCTATGTAACAAACCTGCACGTTCTGCACATGTAGCCCAGAACTTAAAGTATAATAATAATAATAATAATAATAATAATAAATCAACTGCCTGAACCATGTGCGGTGGCTCATGCCTGTAATGCCAGCACTTTGGGAGGCTGAGGTGGGCGGATTGCATGAGTCCAGGAGTTCAAGACCAGCCTCGGCAACATAGTGAAACCCTGTCTCTACAAAAAATAGAAAAATAAAAAAAATTAGCTGGGTGTAATGGCGCATACCTGTGGTCCCAGCTACTCTGGAGGCTGATGTGGGCAGATCATTGGAGCCCAGGAGGCAGAGGTTGCAGTGAGCCATGATCTCGCCACTGCACTCCAGCCTGGGCAACAGAATGAGACCTTGTCTCAAAAAAAAAAAAAAAAAAAATCACCTTCATGATGGGACATCATGGCAAGCATTGGAGAGAAGCCAGGCGGTTCCCCATGTCCTGACCTGGCCTGAAGACAACCTGAAGATAACGGGGTTTCACCGTGTCAGCCAGGATGGTCTCGATCTCCTGACCTTGTGATCTGCTCGCCTTGGCCTCCCAAAGTGCTGGGATTACAGGCGTGAGCCACCGCGCCCGGCAGCATCGTTCTCTCACCACACTCCCAGCACCCTGAGGGCTCCACTTCTCTTCTGTCCCTTCGGTGAATGCTCTGTTTATGATTCTTCTTGTAAAACTGAACACCTTGGGTGGCTCTTCCACTCAGTCCAGCTTGAGCCACGCTGCCTAGAGGTCAGGGTGATCCTGGGATGCCACAGGGGTGGTGAAGGGACCCTGATGTTACAGGAAAGGGGTCCAGATCCAGACCCCAAGAGAGGGTTCTTAGATCTCGCGCAAAAAATTCAGGGCCAGTCAGTAAAGTGAAACCAAGTTTACTAAGAAAGTGAAGGAGTAAGGGAATGGCTACTCCAAAGATGGAACAGGAATAGGACTAGGAAATGGCATTAGTGCTACTTGACAGTCAAAGTTTCAGATTTTTGAATTTATTGTTGGAGTTGGGGTATCATTAGAAAAAAATACCAAAAGAGACGGTTAGCAGTGCAGTTGCAGACATGGTAGGTTAATATATAATGTATGAGTCTGTGTAATGGATAGTTTTTATTCATCATAAAATTTTCAAATGACTCGCAGATGTGTGGACCTTGCAGCTGTTCTTCCCTCGCTAACGGCGTCAGGCTGACTCAGAGGGGAGTTTTGTGCCAAGGAATTCTGGCAGTGTCTACAGTCCTTGTGATATTCCCAGTGAGGAAATCGTTCATTGTGAGCAGGGGCGATGGTGACAAGAGGATCCAGGCGGATTGGGACGGAGTCCAGGAAGAAAGAAGACTGGGCCCTGGGCACGTGAAATCTATCGGCCTCAAAATTCTTACCTTTCTTTAAATCTTTCTATTTACAAAGTCTTGTGTTTGTTTTTGTTTGAGATGGAGTTTCATTCTGTCGCCCAGGCTGGAGTGCAGTGGCACCGTCTTGGCTCACCACAACTCCGCCTCCCGGCTTCAAGTGATTCTCCTGCCTCAGGCTCCCGAGTAGCTGAGATTACAGGCGTGCGCCACTACACCTGGCTAATTTTGTATTTTTAGTAGAGAGGGAGTTTCTCCACGTTGGTCAGGCTGGTCTGGAACTCCCGACGTCAGGCGATCTGCCAGCCTTGGCCTCCCAAAGTGCTGGGATTATGGGCATGAGCTGCCATGCCCAACCCTGCTTTTGTTTTTTGACATGGAGTCTCCCTCTGTCACGCAGGCTGGAGTGCACTGGCACAATCCCTGTTCACTGCAGCTTCCACCTCCCAGGTTCAGGGATCCTCCTGAGCAGCTGGGATTACAGGGTCCACCACAACCTTTAGTAGAAATGGGATTTCACCATGTTGGCCAGGCTGGTCTCAAGCTCCTGACCTGAGGTGATCCACCTGCCTTGGCCTCCCAAAGTGCTGAGATTATATGTGTGAGCCACCGCACCCAGCCCAAAGTCTGTTTTGCTTGGTGGGGGTAGGGGGTCGGGGAGCAAATCAGAGTGGCCTACGCACAAAAGGCTGAGAACAGAACTGTGATTTGGAGAGGGAATTCTCCAGCCAGGGTGTCACAAAGCCGCTCACCTGCTCGTGTGAGAATGTTTGAGTGTCAGAGGAGTGTGAACCAGAGCAACTCAATCTTGAACAGGGGCTGGGTAAAGTGAGGCTGAGACTTCCCGGGGCTGCATTCCCAGACGGTTAAGGCATTCTAAGTCACAAGATAAGATAGGAGGCTGGCACAAGACATAGGTCATAAAGACCTTGCTGATAAAACAGGTTGCAGTAAAGACGCCAGCTAAGGCTGGGTGTGGTGGCTCATGCCTGTAATCCCAGCACTTTAGGAGGCCGAGGCAGGGAGATCATCTGAGGTCAGGAGTTCGATACCAGCCTGACCAACATGGAGAAACTCCATCTGTACTAAAAAATACAAAATTAGCCGAATGTGGTGGCACATGCCTGTAGTCCCAGCTACTCGGGAGACTGAAACAGGAGAATCGCTTGACCCCGGGAGGTGGAAGTTGCGGTGGGCCGAGATCCCACCATTGCAACTCCAACCTGGGCAGCAGGAGCGAAACTCCATCACACACACACACACACAAAGTTATATAGGTAGGACAATTTCCAGGTATGGTTGTTTTGCAATCAGGGCATCTCAGCGGTTCTGCCAAACAGGAGGTTTGTCTCTGTGCCTGGATGGTTTCACTACTCATTCATGAGACAAAGAGCAAGAAGGCAGAGGGTCTGGGTGTGGCTTTGTCACAGGTAAACACTGGTGCCGGACAGGCACAGGCACGGTGGCTCATGCTTATAATCCTAGCACTGTGGAAGGTCGAGGCAGGAGGATCCGTTGAGCCCAGGCATTTGAGACCAGCCTGCACAACATGGTGAGACCCCATCTCTACAAAAATTTAAAAATTAACCAGGCATGGTGAGGCATGCCTGTAATTCCAGCTACTCTGGAGGCTGAGGTGGGACAATCGACCGAGTCCAGGAGGCGGCACTTGCAGTGAGCCATGATTGCAGTACTGCACTCCAGCCTGGGCAACAGGGCGAGACCCTGTCTCAAAAACAAAAACAAAACATAGTATATAATGAATTCCTCTTCAAAGGTTTTAGCCTGTAAATTGTTAAGTACAATGAGTTCTGAGATACTCTCTAAAGAACCACTGTATCAGTATGTTCAGCTCCCCCATTCTTTGTTCATTTTAAAATTTAACTTCATCTTTCCCTTCCTCTCCTTGCCCCCACTTTCAGTAAACAATCCCCTCCTATCCTCTATCACCTGCTCCGTCCTGAGTCACCCCTGGTCACCAGCTCTGACCTGAGTCATCCTGAGTCACCTGTTCTGCAACCGTCCCTCCCGCCAAACTACTCACCCCCCCACTCCAGCTAGTACCCCTGCTCTCTTTAAAACAGCCAATTGGAATTAGCTGAGACGGTGAGGTCCACCCCTAGCCAATAGGGGAACGACACAGCAGTAGGGGCTGCCTGCTTCAGGGATAAGAACCTCTTCCCAGGCTGGGCGCAGTGGCTCAGGCCTGTAATCCCAGCACTTTGGGAGGCCGAGGCGGACGGATTACGAAGTCAGGAGATCCAGACCATGGTGAAACCTCGTCTCTACTAAAAAAAAAAAATACAAAAAATTAGCTGGGTGCGGTGGCGGGCGCCTGTAGTCCTAGCTACTTGGGAGGCTGAGGCAGGAGAATGGCGTGAACCTGGGAGGCGGAGCTTGCAGTGAGCCGAGATAGCGCCACTGCACTCCAGCCTGGGCGACAGAGCCGCTCAAAAAAAAAAAAAAAAAAAGAGAGAGAGAGAGAATGATACACTTAAATAACTGAAAGATTGAAGAAGATATGAAGAGCATCAAAAGATGCTGCAAAATACACCTTAAAAATACTTCGACCGGGCAGGGTGATCAGGCCTGCAATCCCAGTACTTTGGGAGGCCAAGGTGGGTGGATCACCTGAGGTTGGGAGTTCGACACTAGCCTGATCAACATGGAGAAATCCCGTCTCTACTAAAATACTAAAACAATTAGCTGGGCGTGGTGGCACATGCCTGTAATCCCAGCTACTCGGGAGGCTGAGGCAGGAGAATTGATTAAACTCGGGAGGCAGAGGTTGCAGTGAGCGCCATTGCACTCCAACCTGGGCAACAAGAGCAAAATTTCGCCTCAAAAAAAAAAAAACAAAAAAACTTCAAGCCCCATGAACTGGCATGGGCTGACCTCTGCAAGTAGATGCCTTAGTTTGCAACTCTGTCTGGTGACACAATCAGGATTTTTTTTTTTTTTTTTGAGATGGAGTCTTGCTCTGTCGCCCAGGCTGGAGTGCAGTGGCCGGATCTCAGCTCACTGCAAGCTCCGCCTCCCAGGTTTACGCCATTCTCCTGCCTCAGCCTCCGGAGTAGCTGGGACTACAGGCGCCCGCCACCTCGCCCGGCTAGTTTTTTGTATTTTTTAGTAGAGACGGGGTTTCACAGTGTTAGCCAGGATGGTCTCGATCTCCTGACCTCGTGATCCGCCCGTCTAGGCTTCCCAAAGTGCTGGGATTACAGGCTTGAGCCGCCGCGCCCTGCCGACACAATCAGGATTTTTAAAGTGCTCCGTGGCACAAGGAAAAGGGAGGAAGGGTGGAAACTGAAAGCCATGAGAAACACAAGGGCCTTGGCCGGGCGTGGTGGCTCACGCCTAAAATCTCAGCACTTTGGGAAGCTGAGTTGGGAAGATCACTTGTGGTCAAGAGTTTGTGACCAGACTGGCTAACATGGTGAAACCCCGTCTCTACCAACAAATACAAAAATGAGCTGGGCGTGGTGGCGCACGCCTGTGGTCCCATCTACTTGGGAGGCTGAGGTGGGAGAATTGCTTGAACCTGGGAGGTGGAGGTTGCAGTGAGCCAAGGTCATGCCACTGCACTCCAGCCTGGGGGACAGAGTGAGACCCTGTCTCAAAAAAAAAAAAAAGGGAAAGGCCAGGGCCTGCTTCTAAGTACCACTCAGGCCAAGGAAGGGCTCGTTCATGCAGAGGAGCCTTGCTGAGAGCAGCAGGTTAACATTGCACTTGTGTCCTGCAGAGGCCCCTGGACTCCCCCTTCCCTTTCCTCAGATGGGAACGTTCAGATTCCCAGGGCTTAGGTCAGTTAGCAGAAACGTTTTTTCCCCCTTTCTTTTTTCCATAAACTCCATAGTTTAAAGACTTTTTTCCTGGAAAATAGCTGTTGATGCCATGAAAGTTTGCTGCATTAGAACGCCCTTTCCAGAATTTCTCCCTTACTCTGGCAGCAGCGACTTTCCATATGTCCCGGAGAAGAGTGTTTTACCTTGGCTTCCTCTCATTGGCTCAGAGCCGAGGATGATATATTTTAAGCCGTACATTTAAAAATAAATGTCTTGGCAAGGGTTCTGATGAACTAAAACCGTCAAGACATACTTGTGAGCCTAGACTCCCATCCGTTTGGATTTCATAAGATTTCAAAGCCAATGCTGGAAAGAGAAAAAGAAGGCCGGGCGTGGTGGCTCGTGATTGTAATCCCAGCACTTCAGGAGGCAGAGGCGGGAAGATCGCTTGAGCCCAGCAGTTGGAGACCAACCTGGGCAATGTAGCTAGACTCTGTCTCAGCAACAACAAAATTAGTCGGGCATGATGGCACGTGCCTATAGTCCCAGTTAGTCGGGAGGCTAAGGCATGTGAACTCTGAAAATTTGAGGCAGGCTTCAGTTAATTTAGAAAGTTTATTTTTCCTGGCCGGGCGCGGTGGCTCAAGCCTGTAATCCCAGCACTTTGGGAGGCCGAGACGGGCGGATCACGAGGTCAGGAGATCGAGACCATCCTGGCTAACACGGTGAAACCCCGTCTCTACTAAAAATACAAAAAAACTAGCCGGGCGAGGTGGCGGGCGCCTGTAGTCCCAGCTACTCCGGAGGCTGAGGCAGGAGAATGGCAT
>NC_045452.1:36347056-36361641 GCF_002776525.5 Piliocolobus tephrosceles
TTGTCGGACTCAGCCCGCCTGCACCCAGGTGATTAAAAAGCTTTATTGCTCACACAAAGCCTGTTTGGTGGTCTCTTCACACGGGCGCGCATGACATTAGGTTCCACAACAGTGATGTTATCTATTGGAGCAACTGAGGAAGTCACAAATCCAGCCGCCTCTGGTTCCTGGGCAGTAAAGCATTACAGGCCCAGTGTAGTGGCTCACGCCTGTAATCCCAACATGTTGGGAGGCCAAGGTGGGAGGATCCTTTGAGCCCAGGAGTTCCAGACCAGCCTGAGCAACAGGGCGAAACCCCCATCTCTATAAAAAATACAAAAACTTAGCTGGGCGTGGTGGTACACGCCTGTGGTCCTAGCTACTTAGGAAGCTGAGGCAGGAAGATCACCCGAGCCCAGGCGATGGAGGTTGCAAGTGAGCCAGGTTTATACCACTGCACTCCAGCCTAAGCAACAGAGTGAGACGCTGTCCGAAAAAAATTAAAAAAAAAAGAAAAGAAAAAGAAAGAAACTACACTCCTGGGCACGGTGGCTCATGCCTGTAATCCCACTACTTTGGGAGGCAGAGACGGGCAGTTCACGACATCCGGAGTTCAAGACCAGCCTGGCCAACATAATGAAACCCCGTTACTACTAAAAATACAAAAATTAGCCAGGCACGGTGGCGTGCGCCTGTAGTCCCAGTTACTCGGGAGGCTGAGGCAGGAGAATCGCTTGAACCTGGGAGGCGGAGATTGTGGTGAACCAAGATAGTGCCACTGTGCTCCAGCCTGGGTGACAGAGCGAGACTTTATCTCAAAAGAAAAACAAAAAAAGAAAGAAATTACACCTACATTTATTCAGGCCTGTCCCATAATATTATTCTTGTGGCCTTTCATTAGTCTTTGAAAGGCAGCTTTTGGTCCCTGAGCAAGGAGGGTGTTGGTGCCAGGAAGGGACTATTAACATCCTTGTTTTCAAGTTGAATTACAAATGAAATTCCTCCATGGTTAGCTTGGCCTAGGCCCAGGAATGAGCAAGAACTGCCAGAGATCAGAAGCAAGGTGGAATCTACTCTGTCAGATTTCTCCTACTGTCACCATTTTTCAAAGGCCATTTCAAGACACCTGTGAAAGGAAAATAAATCTCGGGACCCCCAAATCACTAAGCCAAGGGAAGAGTCAAGCTGGGAACCATGTTAGGAAAACTGCCTCCCATTCTACTCCTAAATAAAATAGGTACAAAGATAAGAAAATATATATCTCCCTCACAATTTGCTCATAAGGAAATTCCTTGTGGACACGGCACAGACAACTCAGTCATTCCTGTGAGGCTCCCCTGAGACAAATGCACAGCTCATGGCTTCCTCTGCCCTACTGTTTATGTAAAAATGCAGATTCACTGAACCAGACTCAATTGTGTATTCAGTGGAAGGCTGATCAACGACTCAAAAGAATGCAACCTTTTGTCTTTTTTTTTTTTTTTTTTTGAGATGGAGTCCCACTGTCATCCAGGTTGGAGTGCAGTGGCGCCGTCTCAGCTCACCGCAACCTCCACCTCCCGGGTTCAAGCGATTCTCCTGCCTTGGCCCCCCACGTAGCTGGGACTACAGGCACTCGACACCACACCTGGCTAATTTTTTATTTTTAGTAGAGGTGGGGTTTCACCATGTTGGCCAGGCTAGTCTCAAACTCCTGACCTCAGGTGATCCACCCACCTCGGCCTCCCAAAGTGCTAGGATTACAGGCGTGAGCCACCATGGCTGGCCTCACACATATTAATTGATGTCTCATGTCTTCCTAACATGAAAGCAAGTGTACCCGACCACCTTGGGCACATGTCCTCAGGGCCTCCTGAGGCTGTCACAGGTGCGTCTGTAAACTTGGCAAACTAAACTTTCCACATTGGCTGAGAGGTGTCTGGGATGCTTTGGGCTCACACACTGGCTGCCTGTGTCAGTCACTCCATGAGGTGCAGCCGTCCCCAGCTTGTCTATGCCCCTCAATTTATCCTGGCCCCTGTATTCCCTAGGTGAAAAGATAGCCCAGAACGTTCTGTGCTCTGCTAGGCTTGCACAGAGAGACCTCAGCTGGGGACTTCACTCGTGCCCTCCACCCATGCCGAGCACAATTGTTTAGTCATTTAGTCCCTGAATACCTGCTTCACTCATTACAATCATGTTTCTAAATTTGTAGAATTTGTGATACAAAGAACAAGCCAATAAATCACTTTTGTATTTTAATGCAAATTGTTGGCGAGCAATTTAGCAAGTGCCTCTTTTTTCCTTTACAAACCCACTTGTGGGTGGGCGTGGTGGCTCATGCCTATAATCCCAGCACTTTGGGAGGCCAAGGCAGGCCGGATCATTTGAGGTCATTTGAGGTCAGGAGTTTGAGACCAGCCTGGCCAACATGGCAAAACCCCATCTGTACAAAAAAAATAATAATTAGCTGGGCGTAATGGTGTGCACATGTAGTCCCAGGTACTTGGGAGGCTGAGGCAGGAGAATCGCTTGAACCCGGGAGATGGAGGTTGCACTGAGCCAAGATTTCACCACTGCACTCCAGCCTGGGCAACAGAGTTAGACTCTGTCTCAGAATTAAAAAAAAAAAAAAAAAAAAAATCCCACTTGAGGCCAGGCACAATGGCCCACACCTGTAATCCCAACACTTTGGGAGGCCAAGGTAGATAGATTACTTGAGGCCAGGAGTTTGAGATCATTTTGGGTGTGAACCTGGAAAATCTGAGACAGGTCTCTGTTAATTTAGAAAGTTTATTTTGCCAAGGTCGGGCACGCACTCGGAACACCGCCTCAGGAAGTCCTGATTGAAAGATTCTTCCCGGGGCCTGAAAGCTTGAGGGAATGAATAACTCCTCGTCCTCAGGCCCAGTCCTAAGGCGCAAACGTGCGCCAGCAGCAAGATAGAGGCAGGAAGAGCTGGCTGGAAGACGCATACCCTCCGCAGATCAAGAGGGAGGCTGTCCCAGTGCTACATAGCAGTCACGTCAGGCTGGGACAATTCCTGTTTACAGAGGACTATAAAACCCCTGCTCCATCCTCACTTGGGGCCGATGCCATTTTCGGCCTCAGGCTGTCTGCACCCAGGCACTCATTAAAACAGCGTGTTGCTCCACACCGCCTTGTGTTGTCTGTTGGCGCGTTCTCGGGGTTCCAACCAATGCAAGGGCCTTGCATCCGGTGCTGAAACCTGCGAGGGGCTTTGGTCCATGTTCCCCGTGGACCTGCCACCCCTCCATCCCGGAGAGCAGGCCACAGCAGCCGGACACAGGAAGCTTCTCAGCCTCTAGTCACCTCTCTGGGCCCGCACATCGGTCACTGATCTCACCTACTGCTAAGTTTCCTGGGAGCCCAGTTAACAGGGAAAAATCCGCACGACCTCTCTTGGTTTCTCCGGCCCCAAAATCCAATGTTGGTCCAAGAAGGCTACAGCATGACCGGGCGTGGTGGCTCATGCCTGTAATCCCAGCACTTTGGGAGGCCAAGGCTGTTGGATCACGAGGTCAGGAGTTCGAGACCAGCCTGGCCAAGATAGTGAAATCCCGTCTCTACTAAAAATACAAAAACTAGGCCGGGCACGGTGGCTCAAGCCTGTAACCCCAGCACTTTGGGAGGCCGAGATGGGCGGATCATGAGGTCAGGAGATCAAGACCATCCTGGCCTACACGGTGAAACCCCGTCTCTACTAAAAAAAATACAAAAAACTAGCTGGGCGAGGTGGCGGGCGCCTGTAGTCCCAGCTACTCGGGAGGCTGAGGCGGGAGAATGGCGTAAACCCGGGAGGCGGAGCTTGCAGTGAGCCGAGATCGCGCCACTGCACTCCAGCCTGGGCGACAGAGCGAGACTCCGTCTCAAAAACAAAAACAAAAAAAAAAACAAAACAAAATACAAAAACTAGCTGGGTGCAGTGGCAGTCCCCTGTAATCCCAGCTACGTGGGAGCCTGAGGCAGGAGAACAGCTCGAACCCAGGAGGTGGAGGTTGCAGTGAGCCAAGATCGTGCCACTGCACCCTAGCCTGGGTGACAGAGTAAGACTCTGTCTCAAAAAAAAAAAAAAAAAAGGCTACAGCATGTGTCAGGCACTCGCTGATCATCTGGTCTTAGGGGGACGCCTCTAAGCCATTTGATCCCGTTCTGGGAATTTAAAAGGCAGTGGTGACAATTGCCCCTTTTATCGTCTCCCTCCGGCTGTCCAGGAAGGTCTGCTTTTCCCTGTTCTCTTGAGCCTACCCTCCGTTATGGGAAATTCCTAGTCTTCCATTCCAAAGGACAGCCCTTTATGTTGCCTCATGAAAAACCTGTAAACCTTAGGCCTCAGGCAAGATACCCCTCTCAGCACCTTGTTCTTCTTTTGCAATTCAGTCTGGCCACAGTACGAATTGAAAAATGGGTTCAAATGGGCCGCAAATAGAACATACGACTTTACAATTTTGACTGACTTAAGCAATTGTTGCTGACGGTTGGAAAAATGGGGAGAAATTTCTTATATCCAGGCCTTTTTCGCACTCAGATTACAACCTGACCTCTCCAATTCTGGCTCACCTGTTCAAATCCTCCTCCTCCATTCTTGCCGCCCTGATCACCTTTCTCCTCCCAACCCTCTTTTTCCTTATTACACCCAGCGGACTGCTGTCCACCCGTCCCTGCTCCTACCTCTTCCTCTCAACCGTCTTCTTTAACCCAAGCCTCCTCTTTGTCTTCCCAGCCAGCACTGCCTCCAAGAGTATCCACTTCTTTTCCTACACCATCCTCTCCTCAGGACAATTCTAGCACTGCCTGTACCCATTCTCCTCCCTCACCGCCCTTTCCTGAGGCCTGCAAACCCACCCCGCCACCTTAGGCTCCTATCTATCCTCTGTTGCCTATTAACTCAACCCCCATTCCCCCTTCAAACCCTCAGCAGGAACCACTTCCGGTTTTTCTTTCTCTCCCGCCCTTACTCCTTCAGGCATCATTTTTGGCCCATGCCCCACCCTTACTTCAGCGTCTGTGCTAGCATGCCCCCTTGGGGAAGTCGCAGGAACTGAAAGTATTGTTAGAGTTCATGTTCCGTTCTCCCTCACTGATCTCTCTCGAATTCACAAAAGACTTAGTTCATTTCCAGAAGACCCTGCCTTTTATATTAAAGAGTTTCAGTACCTCACCCAGGCTTATGAACTAACTTGGCATGACCTCTACGTTATCCTCTCTTCCACCCTCACCCCGGAAGACTGGGACGTATCTGGACTCTAGCTCAGACACAGGCTGATAAAATTATCACCAAGCTCCTGCCCAGCCTACTGGTGCAGAGGTAGTCCCCAGCCAGGACCCCCACTGGGATTAGCAAGGTGGGGCCTTTGGACGCCGCCACCGAGACCACATGATTGTCTCCTTGCAGGACTCAAAAAGGGTGCCCATAAAGCGGTAAACTATGAAAAACTTTCAGAAATCATCCAGGGTCCTGACAAACACCCAGCCCTTTTTCCTCTCTTGTTTAACTGAAGCCACGAGAAAATATACCAACCTAGACCCAGCCAGCCCAGAAGGAACCACTCTCTTAAACGTTCGGTTCATCTCCCAACCCATCCCTGATATCCAATATCCGGCACAAGCTTCAGAAGCTTGACAATGACCCTCAATTGAACCCCACAACGAGGCCTTCTAAATTTAGCCTTCAAAGTCTTTAACAGTCATTATCAGGAAAGTAAAAGGCAAAAACAGGCAGAGTTTCAAATGGCTGCCTCCGCTATCAGGGGCCCTGCAGGCCCCTGGGGCCGCAGCTTCACACGGGAGCCTCCTGGCAGTCCACCTCCACCTGGCGCCTGTTTCAAGTGCGGCAATGAAGGCCACTGGTCTAGACAATGCCCAAACCCAGGTAAGCCCACCAGGCCGTGCCCCCTCTGCGGAGGACACCACTGGAAGTTGGACTGTGAGCGGCCCTTGCAAGGACCGCCCCCATCCCTTCCTGAGCTGGCTAACACCTACTCGAGCTCATTGGCCTTGCTACTGAAGACAGTGCCCTGGAATGGACACCCTGGCAACTACCATCGCTTCATCTGAGCCAAGGGTAACCCTGATGGTGGCAGGTAGCCCAGTATGTTTTTAAAATTAATATCAAGTCAACCTACTCTGCTTTACCTAATTTTTCAGGACCCACTGAGTCCTCCCAGGTCTCTGTTGTGGGAATTGAAGGACAAGTCTCCAAACCCCGAGCACCGCCTCCACTTTTCTGCTCCCTTCACACCTTTTCCTTCACTCACTCTTAGTCCTGCCCTCATGCCCAACTCCGCTTCTAGGCAGAGACATCCTTTCAAAACTCCATACCACTTTCCACTTCCGTGTTCCCCACAGTACCCAACACATCCACCCAGACCCCTCCGGGCCATCTAACCTTCTTCTACTCCTCCAACTTCCCACCTTAAAACATGTAACCTTTTCTAATCCCCCATCCGTAGTTAACCCCGCTGTTTGAGATACTTCCACACCCTCAGTCGCAAAACACTACACCCCCTTCCACATTACCCTCAAAAACCCCACCCAGTTCCTATCACAGAAGCAGTATCTAATCCCCCATGCAGCTCTTATAGGCCTAAAGCCTATCATTTCTCACCTCCTCGCCTGTCAACTACTCTGCCCAACAAACTCCCCTGTTAACACACCAATTCTACCTGTTAAAAAGCCAGAGGGAACTTACTGCTTAGTCCAGGACCTCAGGCTCATTAACCAAGCTGGACTCCCAGTATGTCCATATGTCCAGTATTTCCTAACCCATACACTTTACTTTCTGCAATTCCCTCCAATATCACCCACTTTTCTGTCCCAGACCTAAAGGATGCTTTTTTCCTACAATTTCTTTGCACCCTGATTCTCAAGACCTCTTTGCTGTTACATAGGAAGACCCCAACACCCAACTTTCACATCAGCTTACCTGGTGCACATACTATCTCAAGGTTTTAGAGACAGCACCCACCTTTTTGGACAGGCTCTTGCTGGTGACCTCTGTGCCTTATCCCTAAAACTGTCCACTCTCATTGATGATGGGCTCCTGTGTAGCCCCTCTCAAAGAGACTGCAACACCCACACTCCATCTCTTTTAAACGTACTGGCAGAGCGGGGGTATCGGGTCTCCTCTAAAAAAGCACAAGTATGTACCCCCTCAGTCACCTATCTAGGCCTAGCTCATGAACCTGAGGCCTCACAACTGACCACATATCCCTCCTCCAGTCCCTCCCGCTTCCGCAAACTAAGGAAGAAATTCTCTTTTCTAGGACTAGCAGGATATTTTAGGCTCTGGGTTCCCTCCTTCACTCTACTTGCCGAACTGTTATACCAAGCTGCTAAAGGCCCTCTCCATGAGCCTTTAAACCCTGCACAGCCTATTTACCCAGCCGAACTTTTGTCTTAGGGCCTCCACCCTTACCAGACTCTGAGCCACTTGGGAATTACTTTCTGTCTATTCCAGAAGGCTCTCACCTCAGCCCCCGCCCTCACCTTCCCAGACCTCACCAAACCTTTCTTCCTCTATACCGATGAACGGCGTGGAGCTGTACTACATGTTCTAACCCAGTCTAAGGGATCCACCCTCCAGGTTGTTGTCTACCTCTCTAAACAGCTGGAAACCACATTCTCGGATGGCCTGCCTGCGTCCAAGCACTGGTGGCAGCTGCTGTCCTCACCCGTGAAAGCCTAAAACTATCTCTCCATTCCACCTAACAGTTTATTCAACCCATAACATCAAAGACTCGCTAGCTCACTGCAATATACTAAGTCTCATCCCTGCCCCACGGCTCCTCCAACTGTACGCTTTATTCATAGAAACCCCCAAATCATCGTGCTAACCAGCTCCCATCTAAATCCGGCCACGCTCTTACCTGAAGCAACTACCTTCCAAGACCCTGCACATTTCTGTGTGGACACTGTTCAAACCTTTCTTATACCTTTTCCAATCCTAACAGACCAGCCCTTTCCAGATGCCTCCTGTACTTGGTTTGTAGTTGGCAGCTCCTTCTTACATCAAGGACGCTGACATGCTGGCTATGCTATAGTGTCACCTGCCCACACTGTTGAAGTCAATCCGCTCCCCTAGGCACCACCTCCCAAAAGGCTGAACTCATCGTCCTCACTCGAACTCTCACTTGAGCAGCCGGACAACAGATCAATATATATTCAGATTCTCATTATGCGTTCCCCGTAGCGCACTCACACTGGTCCATCTGGAAAGAACGGGGTTTCCTAACTGCAAACAACACCCCTGTCATACATGGCTCTGTCATCAGCAAGCTCCTTCAGGCTGCCAGGCTCCCGCAGAAACACGCCATCATTCACTGCAGGGGCCACCAAACCCCAGACAATCCTATACTGGCTGGAAATGCTTTAGCAGATAGAGTAGCCAAACAAATAGCCCTACAACCCGTGCAAAGCCAGTTTCTGTCTCTGTCCTCCTTCTCTCCTCTTTACTCTGCAGAAGAAAAGGAGGACTACCAAGCCCAAAACCTTCCAAAACAAGGACCACGGTGTGTCAAGGAAGGGCACTTCGCTCTTCCTCACTCTCAAACAATCCCTGTCCTCCAAAGCCTCCACAACTCTTTCCATGTTGGGTACACGCCTCTCCTGCAACTTCTCCGCCCTATCCTCATTTGTCCTCATCTTTCCAGCTGTGTTCAAGAGATTACCCAGTCCTGCTCTATCTGCCGCTCAGTGTCACCCCAGGGTTCCCTCTGGCAGCTGCCTTTTCCTACCCACCAAGCCCAGGGCCAGGTACCTGGGCAAGATTGGCAGGTAGACTTCGCTCATATGCCGCCTGATAAATGGCTCCGCTACCTTCTAGTCTTTGTACTTTCTCCGGGTGTGTAGAAGCGTTCCCAACAACTTCAGAAGGTGCAAATGTCGTCACACAAACTCTCATCATGCATATAATTCCCCGTTTCGGACTCCCAATATCCATCTAGTCCGCTAACAGGCCTGCCTTTATCAGCCAAATTACCCAAGGTGTCTCTACATCCTTGGGAATAAAATGGGTTCTCCACACACCCTACAGGCCTCAATCTTCAGGCAAAGTTGAAAAGGTCAACTCTGTCCTTAAAGCCCAACTCACCAAGCTCACTAGAAATCTGCCAGTCGTGGCTGAGAAGTCTCCCTTTCGCCCTCATGAGACTCTGGCAACACCAAAGGCAGCCTCTTTTTAGAGTCCCTTTGAGAGCATGTATGGCCGAACTTTTGTCTCAGGGCCTCCACCCTTACCAGACTCTGAGCCACTTGGGAATTACCTCCCCTCCTTAATCCAGACACGGTCTTTCATTTGTGAAGCAGTGAATGAGGCCATGCCTCTCCCTGCCGACACCTTGTTCTCTCAACGTAACTGTCTTGCAGGCACAGACGTGTTTATCGGCCAACCCGACCCTCACAAAAGCTACAATCGAAGTGGACAGGCCCCTACACTGTGGTACTCGGCACGCCAACTGCAGTGAGAGTCTGAGGACTCCCCCACTGGATCCATCATACCAGGGTCAAGCTCACCCGCAAGGCTGCTTCTTCCTCCAAAACATTAACAGCTAAGTGTTGCCTAGGTCAATTTCTCCTATCAAGCTCAAATTAACCAACATTTTTTTCCTAAAAATCAAAACACAAGGAAGACTAACCACTTCCAGGAATGCCCTGTACCTACCCAACCGCTTGCTATACCTCTCTTCCACCCAAAAGTCTTCATACAGGAATATCCCTCACCAGGATCCTAATACTGTCAGTAGCTGTCCTGCTGTCCGCAGCAGCCCCTCCCAGCTGCCGTGAGTGTTATCAGTCTTTCCGCTACAGAGGAAAGATTCAACAATCCTTTACTTACCATACTCACATAGCAAGATCCTGTTATGGAACCTTAATCGAAGGATGTGTTGAATCAGGAAAGAGTTATTATAAAGTAAAGAATCTAGGAGCATCTGGCAGTCGTAATGGGGCTGTATGCCCCCAAGGGAAGCAGTGGCTTTGCTTCACCAAAATTGGACAATGGGGAGTAAACACTCAAGTACTCAAGGACATAAAGAGAGAACAGATTATAGCCAAAGCCAAAGTCTCAAAACCAACAACTCCCCCTGAAATCAGTATTTCCATTCCTTATACGAAAACTACAAGCAGATGCATCCCTTCCCAAGCCAGCAAAATACCTGTTTGTAGATCTAGGAGAACCATCGCGCTTACCATGAATGTGTCCAATTGCTGGGTATGCCAGGGAGCTCGTGTGAGGGAACAGGGGCTGTGGGACAGGCTAGACATTCACCCTTACTTACTAGCATCCCAAAACCCCAGCCTCACTTTCACTCCTCAGAACGCCCGCAGTCCTGGACACTTACCAACCCAGTGAGAATATCCCGCAAGTGGACCAATAAAACCCATCGCGCCGTAGGTGAAAGCCCCTGTCACCAAACCCTAACGGTCAACACCTCCACAGCTGAGTGGTGGCCAAGCTTACCCCCCGGAGCCTGGTCTTCTTCTAACTTAAACTACCTCAATTGTGTCTTGTCCACACAGGCCTAGTACTGTACACACACCACTAACCCTTATGCCACATACCCCTGCCTAGGCGCACTATGCGACAATCCTGTGAACACCAGCCGACAATGGACTGCCCCTGGCGGATTCATTTGGATATGTGGAACCCAGGCTTACTCATGGCTACCTCATCACTAGCAAGGTACTTGCTTCCTAGGCACAATTAAACCTGGATTCTTCTTACTTCCAAAGCAGGCGGGCAACACCCTCAGAATCCCTGTGTATGATAACCAGAGGAAAACGATCCTCAGAGGTAGGAGGGAGCCAAACATGGCAAGAGGACGAGAAACAGGCCTTACAGTCCTGCTACTTGGGCGGAGGATGGTTCGTGGGGTTATCGCACTTCCATATATACGCCAAATAGAACAATTAGACTACAGGCTGTTCTAGAGATAATCACCAACCAAACCGCCTGAGCCCCAGAAATGCTTGCACAACAACAAACCCAAATGCCCGCGGCAATTTATCAAAACAGGCTGGCACTAGACTACTTATTAGCAGAAGACGGTGGGGCCTGTGGTAGGTTTCATATCTCCAATTGCTATCTTAACATAGGCGATAATGGAAAAACGGTTCTTTTTTTTTGAGACGGAGTCTTGCTCTCCCGCCCAGGCTGGAGTGCAGTGGCCGGATCTCAGCTCACTGCAAGCTCCGCCTCCCGGGTTCACGCCATTCTCCTGCCTCAGCCTCCCAAGTAGCTGGGACTACAGGCGCCCGCCTCGTCGCCCGGCTAGTTTTTTTGTATGTTTTTAGTAGAGACGGGGTTTCACCGTATTAGCCAGGATGGTCTCGATCTCCTGACCTCGTGATCCACCCGTCTCGGCCTCCCAAAGTGCTGGGATTACAGGCTTGAGCCACCGCGCCCGGCCTGGAAAAGCGGTTCTAAACATGACTTCAAACATCAGAAAAGTAGCCCATGGACCAGGCCAAACCTGGAAGGGAGGGGACCCAACAAACCTTCTAGGAGGTGGTTCTCTAATTTAGGAGGATTGAAAATGCTGGTAGAGACGGTCATCTTCATCGTTGGGTTCCTCCTGTTTCTCCCCTGTTATCCCACTGATAATGAAAGCCATTAAAACTCTTGTTGAAACTACAGTTAGCAGGCTGGGCGCGGTGGCTCAAGCCTGTAATCCCAGCACTTTGGGAGGCCGAGACGGGTGGATCACGAGGTCAGGAGATCAAGACCATCCTGACTAACATGGTGAAACCCCGTCTCTACTAAAAAAACACAAAAAACTAGCCGGGCGAGGTGGCGGGCGCCTGTAGTCCCAGCTACTTGGGAGGCTGAGGCAGGAGAATGGCGTGAACCCAGGAAGCGGAGCTTGCAGTGAGCCGAGATCCGGCCACTGCACTCCAGCCTGTGCAACAGAGCAAGACTCCAACTCAAAAATAAAAATAAAAATAAAAAAGAAACTACAGTTAGCCACCAGACAGTCCAGACGATGCTCCTGCTACAACGGCATGATGGATGCCCATCCGTCTCTCAAGAATCCCCCAAAATTAAGTTTTTCTTTTTCCAAGGTGCGCACGCCACCCCTATGTCACGCCTGAAGTAGTTATTGAGAAAGTCATCCCTTTTCCCTCTTCTGTAACCAAATAGACAGAAATGAAAGATTCTCCCCGGGGCGTGAAAGCTTGAGCGAATGAGTAACTCCTCCTCCTCAGGCCCAGTCCTAAGGCGCAAACGTGCGCCAGCAGCAAGATAGCAGAGGCAGGAAGAGAGCTGGCTGGAAGACGCATACCCTCTGAAGATCAAGAGGGAGGCCGCCCGGGTACTACATAGCAGTCACGTCAGGCTGGGATAATTCCTGTTTACAGAGGACTATAAAACCCCTGCTCCCTTCTCACTTGGGGCTGATGCCATTTTCGGCCTCAGGCTGTCTGCACCCAGGCACTCATTAAAACAGCGTGTGGCTCCACACCGCCTCGTATTTTCTGTTGGCGCGTTCTCGGGGTTCCAACCAATGCAAGAGCCTTGCATCCGGTGCTGAGACCCACCAGGGGCTTCGGTCCACGTCCGCCGTGGACCTACCACCCCTCCATCCCGGAGAGCAGGCCACAGCAGCCGGACACAGGAAGCTTCTCAGCCTCTAGTCGTCTCTCTGCGCTCGCACATCGGTCACTGATCTCACCTACTGGTAAGTTTCCTGGGAGCCCAGTTAACAGGGAAAAATCCGCACGACCTCTCTTGGTTTCTCCGGCCCCAAAATCCAACATTGGTCCAAGAAGGCTATGGCATGGCTGGGTGTGGTGGTTCACGTCTGTAATCCCAGTACTTTGGGCGCCTGAGGCTGTTAGATCACGAGGTCAGGAATTCGAGACCCGCCTGGCTGGCGCACTCTCGGGGTTCCAACCAATGCAAGAGCCTTGCACTGATGACATGTCCCCAGGGTGGTTGGGGCACAGTTTGGTTTTATACATTTTAGGGAGACATGAGACACCAATCAATATATATAAGAAGTACCCTGGTTCTTCTGGAAAGGTGGGACAACTTGAAGCAAAGGCAGGAACACTCCAAGCAGGGAGGGAGCTTGCTGGGCACAGATAGCTGAGACGCTGGAGGCTGCATTCTTTTGGGTTTCTGATTAGCCTTTCCAAAGGAGGCAATGAGATATGCATCTATCTCAGTGAGCAGAGGGGTGACTTTGAATAGAATGGGAGGCAAGTTTCCCTTCAGCAGTTTCCAGCTTGACTTTTTCTTAGTGATTTTGGAGCCCAAAATGTTTTTCTTTCACAAGAGCAGCAAGGGAGGATCACTTAAGCTCAGGAGCCAGAGACTGCAGTGAGCAGAGATCATAGCACTGCATTCCAATCTGGGTGACAGAGCGAGACGCTGTCTCAAGAAAACAAAACTAGGTTGGGCACGGTGGCTCACGCCTGTAATCCCAGTACTTTGGGAGGCCAAGGTGGGTGGATCACAAGGTCAGGAGTTTGAGACCAGCCTGACCAACATAGTGAAACCCTGTCTCTACTAAAAATACAAAACTTAACCAGGGAGGTGGAGGTTGCAGTGAGCCAAGATCGAGCCACTGCACTCCAGCCTGTGCGACAGAGCGAGACTCTGTTTCAAAAAACAAACAAAATAAACTAAACCCACCTGTAGGCCTGGAGTAATCATGCTTGTAATCCCAGCACTTTGGGAGTCTGAGGCAGGTGGAGTGCTTGAGTCCAGGAGTTCGAGACCAGCCTGAGTAGCATGGTGAAACCCCATGTCTACATTTTTTTAAAAAAAGCTGGGCATGGTGGTGCACGCCTGAAGTCCTAGCTACTCTGGAGGCTGAGGTGCGAGAATCCCCTGAACCCAGGAGGCGGAGCTTGCAATGAGACGAGATTGAGCCATTGCACTCCGGCCTGGGCGACAGAGTGAAACCCCTTCTCAAAAAAATAAAAACAAAATACCACTGAACTCCCGCCTGGGTGACAGTGAGACCACTTCTCAAAAAAAACAAAAACAAAACAACAAAATACCACTTGTAACTGCAGCTAATCAGAGCATGGATATTTGGGGCCACTTGAGTCAGTGCTCCTGGCTTGCAATCTATAAACTTGGCCCAGAGAAGCTCTTCTCACGTGAGTTTTGCCCCTGCTTCTTTCTTTAGGTCAACACCTGCTAGGCTTAGGACATTGTGGGCGGGGACAGCAGAAGGGATATTTCAACCTTTTTTGGTAACAAGAGTTGTTTCTTTTTTTTTTTCCTCTGCCTTGTCTTATAATGATAAAAGAGTTGCCTCTTTATTTTTTTATTTTATTATTATTTTTTTGAGACGGAGTCTTGCTCTGTTGCCCAGGCTGGAGTGCAATAGTGTGATCCCAGCTCACTGCAAGCTCTGCCTCCCAGGTTCACACCATTCTCCTGCCTCAGCCTCCGGAGTAGCTGGGACTACAGGCGCCCGCCACCACGCCCGGCTAATTTTTTTTTTTTTTGAGACGGAGTCTCGCTCTGTCGCCCAGACTGGAGGGCAGTGGCTGGATCTCAGCTCACTGCAAGCTCCACCTCCCGGGTTTATGCCATTCTCCTGCCTCAGCCTCCCGAGTAGCTGGGACTACAGGCGCCCGCCACCTCGCCC
>NC_045452.1:36361741-36368882 GCF_002776525.5 Piliocolobus tephrosceles
TTTTAGTAGAGACGGGGTTTCACTGTGTTAGCCAGGATGGTCTCAATCTCCTGACCTCGTGATCCACCCGCCTCGGCCTCCCAGAGTGCTGAGATTACAGGCGTGAGCCACCACACCCGGCCTATTTTTATTTTTTATCTCTTTTTCTGAGACAGGGTCTCACTATGTTGCCCAGGCAGGTCTCGAACATCTGAGCTCAAGTGACCCTCCCATGTCAGCCTCCCAGAGTGCTGTGATTCCAGGCATGAGCCAATATGCCTGGCCAAGGTTGCTTT
The DNA here is from genome assembly GCF_002776525.5 of Piliocolobus tephrosceles. Lineage (NCBI taxonomy): Eukaryota > Metazoa > Chordata > Mammalia > Primates > Cercopithecidae > Piliocolobus > Piliocolobus tephrosceles. The sequence goes on from NC_045452.1 coordinate 36,362,017, forward strand.
TTATGTTATTTATTTATTTAGACACGGAGTCTCACTCTGTTGCCCAGGCTGGAGTATAGTGGCGTGATCTCGGCTCACTGCAACCTCCGCCTCCCAGGTTCGAGCAATTCTCCTGCTGCAGTCTCCCGAGTAACTGAGATAATAGGCTAGCGCTATGATGCTTGGCTAATTTTTGGGTTTTTAGTAGAGACGGGATTTCACCATGTTGGCCAGGCTGCTCTCGAACGTCTGACTGCAGGTGATCTGCCCACCTCGGCCTCCCACAGTGCTGGGATTACCAGTGTGAGCCACCACGTCCAGCCTCCAAGTTTCTATTTTACATTTCTCATCTCCATCCTGCCAAGTGTCTATTCTGCACAGTACCGACTCATTTGCTCTGAAGGATGAGCTGAGTTCTCCTGGGCTACCTCCCAAGCTCCTGTTTGTGTCCTCCAGGTTCTTGGTTTATCTTTTGCTTACTTGTTAGGGTTTATAACACTCTCATTCTGTCTTGCAATCTCCGTAGTTGTTTAGCCTTAATTCACAGGCAAACAGGTTCTAAGGTCTCCTCCAGTACTACTGTAGCCTTCGATTCTTGATTTTTTTTTTTTTTTTGAGATGGACTTTCGCTTTTGTTCCCCAGGCTGGAGTGCAATGGCATGGTCTTGGCTCACCGCAGCTTCTGCCTCCCAGGTTCAAGTGATTTTACTGCCACAGCCTCCCAAGTAGCCAGGATTACAGGAGCCCACCATCATGACCAGCTAATTTTTGTATTTTTGATAGAGACGGGGTTTTGCCATGTTGGCCAGGCTGGTCTCAAACAATTTCACCATGTTGGCCAGGCTGGTTTCAAACTCCTGACCTCAGGTGATCTGCCCATCGCGGCTTCCTGAAGTGCTGGAATTACAAACGTGAGCCACCGAGCCTGGCCTGAGTTTTGAATGTTGAATGTTAGTTCATCTCTTGTTTGGCTGGATTTCATTGTCTAGTTTTCCTCCCACAAAGGGCTTGGGGAGGTGACAGAGTCTCTGAATACAGGCAGTTGAAAGATGGCATCTATAGGCCAGCAGATCCCTGCACTTAGGGAGGCGAAGGGGGAGAGCTTGAGGCCAGGAGTTTGAGACCAGCCCGGCCAAAATGGTGAAATCCTGACTCTAGCATAAATACAAAAACTAGCTGGGCGTGGTGGCCTTTCCTAAAGGATTGGCCTCAGCCACTTAGCCCGAGGTTGCTCTGAGATCACAGTGGAGAGCCAATGGGCTGTGGCTTCCTCACACCCAGATGCTGCTTCAGCCCCAGTGCCTCTCACATCCCCCATCCGGAGGCCTGGAGGACTGCCCTCCAGGGCTCCCTCTACCAATGCCCTGTGCTCCTGGCGAAATCCCTTTCAACATCCAGGTGAGGCATGATGTACTTCAAAGCCTTCTCTGATAAATCCCCATCTCTGCCCCCCCCGAAGGCAGCTCCCCTGCCTCGTCTTCCACGTCTGTTATTATCCGGCACATCGCCATGCATCTCTCAGCTGCCCCCTTCCCAGGCCATGCACTCACAGAAGGCAGAAGGCAGGCTGTCTCGAACATGTCTGAACCCATGGCGGAGGCATAGTGCCTAGCATATAGCAGGCATTTCAAATAATGTTTATCACAGACAGGTCTGTAAGAGTGAAAATTACACTAGAAGGAACACTGTTTTAACAGTTGTGAATTTTTTATATTCTATTGCTTCAGATCTCTTCTAGAATAAAGGCCAACCAAGGTCAGGGGGAAGGGGAAGGATGGTTAGGGAGAGAAGGTGGTAGAACCAAGGAAGCTGAGCACCTAAAACACTCATTTTAATCCTATCTCTGGTCAGCCCTTTTATTAAATTAAAATTACCCCTTTAATACTGGGTCGACAAACTATAGCCCAACAGACAAACCCTGCTTCCTGTCCCTTTCTGTAAGCTAATTTTTTTTCTTTTTGTGATGGAATCTCACTCTGTCGCCCAGGCTGGAGTGCAGTGGCGCGAACTCGGCTCACTGCAAGCTCCGCCTCCCGGGTTCACGCTATTCTCCTGCCTCAGCCTCCTGAGTAGCCAGGACCACAGGCGCCCACCACCACGTCCAGCTAATTTTTTGTATTTATTTTAGAAGAGACGGGGTTTCACCATGTTAGCCAGGATGGTCTCCTGACCTCGTGACCGCCCACCTCCACCTTCCAAAGTGCTGGGATTACAGGTGTGAGCCGCGCCCAGCCTCCAACAACACTCCAAGACAGAATGTGGGAAATCACATAGACCCAAACAATAGCCCCGTGGGTGCCCACCGTATTGCCACCAGGTGGACTGTCAAGAAGTCATCTGCAATGCTAGCTACAAAATGCAGAACTGTGCTTGGTGCTGGCTATTGGGTTTTAAGCCCTTTCAATGGTGGAGGAGCGTAAACCAAAATCCCAGGAAGACTAGCCCAACAGGACTGGTTCTAAGGGAAGAACTTTATATATTTTTTGAGACGCAGTTTTGCTCTTGTTGCCTAGGCTGGAGTGCAATGGCACGATCTCCGCTCACTGCAACCTCCGCCTCCTGGGTTCAAGTGATTTTCCTGCCTCAGCCTCCCGAGTAGCTGTGATTACAGGCACGCGCCAACACACCTGGATAATTTTGTATTGTTAGTAGAGATGGGGTTTCACCGTGTTGGTCAGGCTGCTCTCAAATTCCCACCTCAGCCTCCCAAAGTGCAGGGATTATAGGCATGAGCCACTGTGCCCGGCCAGGGAAGAACTTTATACAAGTCTCACGCTTCATCCTAAAAATATATGCAAATCAAAATATATTCATGTTCATTTTAATATTAAAGGAATTTCCATTTCCAAAGCATCACCACCCATCATAGTAGTTCCATGGGTCCCAGCTTGAGAAGCCATTAAATGAAAAACCAAAAAGCAAATAGCAGGATAGAAAAGTTGTATGTACATTAAAATGGTTACATCACTTTAATCACCACCGGGGAATCCTGTAAGATGTTAATGGCTGGGCATGGGGGCTCACGCCTGCAATCCCAGCACTTTCAGGGGCTGAGGCAGGCCCCGCCTCTATAAAAAACACAAAAATTAGGCGGGCATGGTGGCCAGTGCCTGCAGTCCCAGCTACAAAGTGAGCTGAGATTGGAGGATTGCTTGGGCCTAGGAGGATGAGGCTGCAGTAGGCTGAGATTGCACCACTGCTCCGGGCAAGAGTGAGGCTGTCTCAAAAAAAAAAAAAAAAAAAAAATGCCTGGGTTAGCTTAGTGGATTTTAGGTAAGTTTACTATTTTCTTTTTGGTAATGTAGTTTTACCACTTTTATTATAAAAAATGTGTTTAGAAGAATCTGGCTGAGTTGCTAAGTCTCCTGTGTGGTAACACAATCTGAGGCAGATGACCACAATACTAGTTTTCAATTTTGATGTTTAAAAAAAAAAAATTTTTTTTTGAGATGGAGTCTCACGCTGTCACCCAGACCAGAGTGCAATGGCATGATCATGGCTTACTGCAGACTCTACCTCCCAGGTTCAAGCGATTCTCCTGCCTCAGCCTCCTGAGTAGCTGGGATTACAGGCGTCTACCACCACAGTCGGCTAATTTTTGTATTTTTAGTAGACACAGGGTTTCACCACATTGGCCAGGTTGGTATCAAAACTCCTGACCTCAAGTGATCCACACGCCTTGGCCTCCCAAAGAGCTGGGATCACAGGCGTGAGCCACCATGCCCTGGCCTTCACCTACATTGGTTACTTTCTCTAAGTCAGACTGGGCTGTCTCTGCACAGTGCTGGGGGAGTGTGCTCCATGTGATGCACAGGAGCCCCCCTGCCCCCACTGCCCCTGAAGGTGTGCCTTAAAGTTATCACAAGGGATGGAAGGTTACTTGGCCAACCCAGAAACCCTCAATAGGTAAAATAGCTCACTGAGTGCCTATGGCCAGCTAGGATCAACTTTGTCGTTGTACTGCACAAAACTTCACCTCTTCCTAATCTCACCAATGAAAATGTCCCCAAGTTTACACAAAATACCTAACAGAGGCAAACAAAACAATTCTCTTCCTTTTCTGATAGTAAAAGACTTCAATACAATTTGTTTGCAATGCAGCAGTTAAAATTAGTAACATTCCTGTTTTTTTTTTTTTTGGATGGAGTTTCGCTCCTGTTGCCCAGGCTGGAGTGCAATGGCGTGATCTCGGCTCACTGCAACCTCTGCTGCCCAGGCTCAAATGATTCTCCTGCCTCAGCCTCCCGAGTAGCTGGGATTACAGGTGCCCACTAGCATGCCTGGCTAATTTTTGTATTTTTAGTAGAGACGGGGTTTCACTATGTTGGCCAGGCTGGTCTCAAACTCCTGACCTAAGGTGATCCACCTGCCTTGCCCTCCCAAAACGCTGGGATTACAGGCGTTATCCACTGCACCTGGCCAAAATTCCTGTTTCTAATAATCAAAAACCAGGGCTGTAGGATTAGAAGTCACTATTACTGGCTGGGTGCAGTGACTCATGCCTCTAATCCCAGCATTTTGGGAGGCCGAGGCGGGTGGATCATGAAGTCAGGGGTTCAAGACCAGCCTGGCCAAGATGGTGAAACTCTCTCTCTACTAAAAATACAAAAAAAATTAGCCACGCATGGTGGTGCGAGCCTGTAGTCCTAGCTACTCGGGAGGCTGAGGCAGGAGAATCGCTTGAACCCAGGAGGCGGAGGTTGCAGTAAGTCAAGATTGTGCCATTGCACTCCAACCTGGGTGAGAGTGAGACTCTGTCTCAAAAAAAAAAAAAAAAAAAGTCACTATTACATTATTGATACTCAGCTGATAATCAGTTTAATGCTACATTGACTAGGCTCAGCACAGTAGAATCACACCGCTGTAAAGCGCTTACAATTCTCTAATTATACGGATTTGTCCAGTGATCCATAACCTTAAAAGAAAAATTCCTTGCACACAGAGGATATTCCAAAATATATGTTGGATAATCAGCATTACTGTTGCTAATTCACCACTCACTGTAAAAAGTGTGAAAGTGGATGGGCGCAATGGCTCATGCCTATAATCCCAGCATTTTGGGAGGCCAAGGTGGGCAGATCATCTGAGGTCAGGAGTTCGAGACCAGCCTGGCCAACATGGTGAAACCCTGTCTCTACTAAAAATACAAAAATTAGCTGGGTCTGGTGGTGAGTACCTGTAGTCCCAGCTACTCAGGAGGCTAAGGTAGGAGAATCACTTGAACCCAGGAGGTGGAGGTTGCACTGAGCCGAGATCGCGCCATTGCACTCCAACCTGGGTGACAGAGTGAGACCCTGTCTCAAAAAAAAAAAGTAAAAGTGAAACCGATTATGCACACTGGGCTTTGTTACTCTTGAGTGGATTTTATTTTTGCACTCCAGGATGCAGCGAAGACGGTGGAAGGTTCATCTTCACAGCGAGCGCCCTCAGTGTCGAGGTGACTCCCGGCCTGAGGAGGGCTGAGGCATCCTGAATTTGGAGAGATCGAGGTTTAGGTCTAAGAAGGTGTACGTGGTGTAGTCATGATGCTGGAGGTTCTTGTAGGTAGTGTTGTCAAATGTCTCGGCAGGCATTGGGGCCGGCTCTGTGGAGGAAACACGATGCCCATGAGACCAACAAAAGGACAGCTCTTTATGAATGACTTGGCTCCCACAAAGGCCCTTATTATCTACCAAGCATTCTTCATCACCCTATCTGTGAGGAACAAATTGTCTCATTAAAAAAGAAAAGACTACAAAAGCCACATTGAAGAAAAAGAAATATATTACTTGGAAGTTTATTCTAAAACATACAGCCTTACCAATTTAAGAAATGGAATAGTTAGTACAATGCGTCTTTTTTTTGAGATGGAGTCTCGCTCTGTCGCCCAGGCTGGAGTGCAATGAAGCGATCTCGGCTCACTGCAACCTCCACCTCCCGGGTTCAAGTGATTCTCCTGCCTCAGACTCCCCACTGGCTGGGATTATAGGTATCTGCCACCATTCCTGGCTAATTTTTGTATCTTCAGTAGAGATGGGGCTTCACCATGTTGGCCAGGGTGGTTTCAATCTCCTGACCTCAAGTGATCTGCCCGCCCTGGCCTCCCAAAGTGCTGGGATTACAGGCTTGAGCCACAGTGCCCGGCCGACAACGTGTCTTACCATCTTAGTTTGTATACTTCTAGGCTTCTCAAAAGTTTGAAAATGCCTAGAACAATTATGGCAGGACTTTCAGGTAACTAAGAGATGCATGATAAAATCTACCCCTGTTAGAAATCTGGCCTGGGCATGGTGGCTCATGCCCATAATCCCAGCACTTTGGGAGGCCGAGTTGGGAGGATTGCTTGAGCTCAGGAGTTCTAGATCATTCTGGGCAAAATAGTGAGACTCTGTCTCTACAAATAATCAAAAATTAGCAGGGGCCACACGCAGTGGCTCGCACCTGTAATCCCAGCACTTTGAGAGGCCGGGGTGGGCAGATTGCTTGAGACCAGGAGTTTGAGAACATCCTGGCCAACAAGGTGAAACCCTGTCTCCACTAAAGTTACAAAAGTTAGCAGATCCACGTGGTGGCACACGCCTGTAATCCCAGCTATGTCAGGAGGCTGAGGCACAAGAATTGTTTGAACCCAGGAGGCAGGTTGCAATGAACTGAGATTGCATCACTGCAGCCTGTGTGACAAAGTAAGACTGTCTCAAAAAAAAGAAAAAAAAAAAATTTAGCAGGGCATGGTGATGCACCTGTAGTCTCCAGCTACTCAGAAGGCTGAGGTGGGAGGATCACTTGAGACTGGGAGGTGGAGGCTGCACTGAGCCGAGATCACATCACTGCACTCCAGCCTGCGGGACAGAGCAAGACTCTGTGTCCAAAAAAAAAAAAGAAAAAAAAAAAATTGAAAAGCTCAAACT
>NC_045452.1:36373882-36405686 GCF_002776525.5 Piliocolobus tephrosceles
CCTCAGCCTCCTGAGTAGCTGGGATTAAAGGCATGCGCCACCACACCCAGCTAATTTTGTATTTTTAGTAGAGACAGGGTTTCTCCATGTTGGTCAGGCTGGTCTCAAACTTCCAACCTCAGGTGGTCCGCCCGCCTTGGCCTCCCTAAGTACTGGGATTACAGGCGTGAGCCACTGTGCCTAGCATTTTATTTTGAGATAAACACACGAGAATTGAGAATTTTCAGAAGGAAGACAGCACAGTGATTAAAATATGAATGGCACTGCCAGAATGCCTGGGTTCAAATCCAGGCCTCTCCGCGGACACCTGTGTGGATACTGCATGACTCGGGCAGCTCAGTCCCACCACATCTCGACTTTCTTGTCTATGACATGGGGATAACAGTAGCATCTACTCCCTGGGTTGTTGAGGACTGGGGAAGATGAAAAATGTGCTCAGAACAGTGCCTGGCAGTGCTTGTTATAAGTGGACACATAAAATTTCGTTTTCTTTTTTGTTTCTTTCTTGAGATGGAGTCTAGTTCAGTCACCCAGGCTGGAGTGCAGTGGTGCAATCTCGGGTCAGTGAAACCTCCGCCTCCTGGGCTCAAGTTATCTTCCTACCTCAGCCTCCCGAGTAGCTGGTTCTACAGTTGTGTGCCACCATGCCTGGGTAATTTTTTTTTGAGATAGAGTTTCACTCTTTTTGCCCAGGCTACAATGCAATGGCGCAATCTTGGCTCACTGCAACCTCCACCTCCTAGGTTCAAACGATTCTCCTGCCTCAGCCTCCCGAGTAGCTGGGATTACAGTCATGCACCACCATGCCAGGCTAAATTTTTTGTGTATTTTTAGTAGATACGGGCTTTCACAATGTTGGTCAGGCTGGTCTCGAACTCCTGACCTCAGGTGATCCACCCACCTCAGCCTCTCAAAGTGCTGGGATTACAGGCGTGAGCCACTGTGCCTGACTGGATACATTAAATTTCTATTTCCAGATATTCCTCACTTTTAAAACTGAAACAAGGACTTCAAATGGATAATTAACTTTGGCTTCTGGACATACTCTTCAAAAAGCTACACACAAATTACTCAGCCAACAATTTATTACTGACTGTTGCAAAATTAGGCCTGGTTACTGGATTCAAGGGAAGTAGCAAGCTGCAGAGCCCGGCGGTTCCCCAAGGTGCACCTCCAAGAACATCTAGCCCCTGACATCTATGCTGGCAGCCTTCATCAGGGAGAACGCATATGCTGGGGAAAGCTGGACACCTCTGATGAAATAAGACACAGCATGTCCCATCGCCCTAGGGTCTTGTCCCGTGGCAGACACTGACTAGAGATTTGATTCCAAGGATGAGAGCTTTGGGTACCCTCACTTGCATGTAGGAAACTTCCATTAGAGCTTCCAAAGCCACTTCTGGCTGAGAAAGGTTTGATCTGGCAACGTGCCATGGAGGGTGAATAGTTCCTCTGTATCTTACACTTACCAACTACCAACACTTCAGGGGAAAATATGGGCCTGCACGTGTCCATTCACAAGGATTATTTATTTTTCTTTGTACAGGGATTTTTTTGTTTGTTTTGAGATGGAGTCTCGCCGCGACTCCCAGGCTGGAGCGCAATGGCACAATCTCAGCTCATTGCAGCCTCCGCCTCCTGGGTTCAAACGATTCTCTTGCCTCAGCCTCCCGAGCGGCTGGGATTACAGGTGCCCGCCACCACGCCCAGCTAATCTTTGTATTTTTAGTAGAGACGGGGTTTCACCTCATTGGCCAGGCTGTTCTCGAACTCCTGTCCTCAAGTGATCAGCCTGCTTTGGCCTGCAAAAGTGCTGGGATTACAGGCGTGAGCCATCACGCCCAGACTCAGTATTTATTTTTGTCCAGACAGGGTCTCACTCCGTCACCCAGGATGGAGTGCAGTGGTGCAATCATAATTCACTGCAACTTTGACCTCCTGGACTCACGTGATCCTCTCGCCTTAGCCTCCTGAGTAACTAGGACCACAGGTGCATGCTACCATACCCAGATACTTTTAAAATTTTTTCTAGAGATGGGATCTCACTATGTTGCTCAGGCTGGTCTCAAACTCCTGAACTCAACTGATCCTCCCACCTCAGCTTCCCAAAGTTTTGGGATTATAGGCGTGAACTCCCATGCCCAGCCTGTGCAGGAATTCTTTAAAAAATTATGAGATACATGGCCTGGTGCAGTGGCTCACGCCTGTAATCCCAGCAACTTTGGGAGGTCGAGGCAGGAGGATCACCTGAGGTCGGGAGTTCAAAACCAGCCTGGCCAACATGCAGAAACTCTGTCTCTACTAAAAAACACAAAAAATTAGCCAGGTGTGGTGGCCCATGCCTATAATCCCAGCTGCTTGGGAGGCTGAGGCAGGAGAATTGCTTGAACCAGGGTGGCAGAGGTTGTGGTGAGCCAAGATTGCGCCACTGCACTCCAGCCTGGGCAAAAGAGCAAAACTCTGTCTCAAAAAAAAAAAAAAAAAGTTACGAGATACAACTGTTCTGTGTATTGATGAGCTTAGTTCTGAAAACTGTCCTCCCACCTCAAAGCTCTCTGCCACCTCAAAGCTCTCTGCAGTGTGCGCAGTAGCTATGTATATCCCACCGCAGCCAGTCTCACAACCACCCAGCGAGGCTGGCATGCTCATCCTGCTTAAGCACAAAGGAACCGAGGCTCAGAGGCCTGCAGGGCCCGTCAAGGCCAGAGGCAGGAGCTCCATGAGAGCCCAAGGCCCACTCCCAGGTCAGCATTCCCCTCCCGAAACCACACCCCAGATGGCCACAGAATGAAGCATTCCGTTTCCACTCACACACACAAGCATGTATCTAAAAAGGGGACTCTTTGGCTCTGCCATGATATTTTAAAATCCATTTTTTTTTTTTTTTTTTTTTTTACATTCGGGGGCCTCCGTGTGCCCCGGGCTGGGGTGCAGTGGCCGGATCTCAGCTCACTGCAAGCTCCGCCCCCCCGGGTTCACGCCATTCTCCTGCCTCAGCCTCCTGAGTAGCTGGGACTACAGGCGCCCGCCACCTCGTCCGGCTCGGTTTTTGTATTTTTTAGTAGAGACGGGGTTTCACCGTGTTAGCCAGGATGGTCTCGATCTCCTGACCTTGTGATCCGCCCGTCTTGGCCTCCCAAAGTGCTGGGATTACAGGCTTGAGCCACCGCGCCCGGCCTTAAAATCCATTTAATCCAAATTCATAAGTCTATGATGTAGGATTTCAGACACAGACTAAAATTCACCAAAGGAGAGGATAATGTTAGTAATGAAATTCAACTAATTGTTCATCAGTAAACATTTAGAGAAATGTCAAAAACATGCCAGGTAGGTTGGGCACAGTGGCTCATGCCCGTAATCCGAATACTATGGGAGTATGACGGGGGAGATCGCTTGAGCCCAGGAATTCAAGACCAGTCTAGGCAATATAGTGAGACTTCATCTCTATGGAATATTATAATATTAGCCAGGGTATGATGGCATGCACCTGTAGTCCTAGCTACTCCAGAGGCTGAGGTTGGAGGATCACTCGAGCTTGGAAGGTCGAGGCTGCAGTGAGCTATGATTGTGCCACCGTACTCTAGCCTGGGTGACAGAGCAAGCCTCTGTTTCAAAAAATAACAACAACAACAACAACAAAACAGGCCAGGGATACGCCAGGCGTGGTGGTATGTGCCTGTAGTCTCAGCTACTCAGGAGGCTGAGGTGGGAAGATTGCTTGAGCTCAGGAGTTTAAGGCTGTAGTGAGCTATGACCGTGCCACAGCACTCCAGCCTGGGAGTAACAGCCAGAGCCCCTCTCTTAAACTATGTAGCTAGTAAAACTCATTGCTGTGCTTGGAAGGCTGACTAATCTATTTTCTTTTTGCATTCTCTTTCCCTTATGACTACCATCAAAATCTTACTTTTTGGTGGACTCTGCTTCTTGGGATTCTGTGGCTGACCCTTTTCACTCTTCCCTGATTCCGCAGACAAAGAAACCGTAGAAGTCAGTCCTCGAAACACCTGGGCTTCCTGGAGTACAGCCTGACAAAAGAATTAATGAATATGGATGTTTAGAGTTATGCCATTATAATAGCTAATACTATATACGAATACTTTTTTTTTTTTGAGTCGGGGTCTCCCTCAGTTGCCCAAGCTGGAGTGCAGTGGCACAATCATGGCTCACTACAGCCTCCAACTCCGGGGTCCAGGCGATTCCCTGACACAGCTAGGACACGCACCACCACGCCTGGCTAATATTTTTTATTTTTTTATAGAGACGAGATTTGACTATGTTGCCCAGGTTGGTCTCAAACTCCTGGCCTCCTCAAACTCCTGACCTCAAGCGATCCTGAAGCCCCGGCCTCCCGAAGTGGTGGGATTGGCCAGGTGCTGGGGCTCACATCTATAATCTCAGCACTTTGGGAGGGTGAGGTGGGCAGATCACTTGAGGTCAGGAGTTCTGAGACCAGCCTGGCCAACCCCCGTCTCTACTAAAAATACAAAAAAAATTAGCCGGGCATGGTGGTGTGTTCCTGTAGTTCCAGGTACTCCAGAGGCTGAGGCAGGAGAATTGCTTAGACTCAGGAGATGGAGGTTGCAGTGAGCTGAGATCACGCCACTGCACTCCAGCCTGGACAACAGAGTGAGACTCTGTTTCAGAAAAAAAAAAAAAAAACCCAACCAAAGTGCTGGGATTGTATGCATGTAGGTACCGTGCATATGAATATTATATATCACCACTACATATAAGTGCAAAACATTCACATGGTATACTTCTAATGGTTATTACAGTTTTCATAATGTATGTATATCATGGACATTTTGTAAAATACAAAGAGGCTGCAAGAAGAAAACACCTGAGTTCAAGGACAATCACTATTAATATTTGGTTTAATAAAACTTAATTATTTATTAACTTACAAAATACTATGTTTCTTATTTTATTTATTTATTTTTTTGGAGACAGGGTCTCACTGTCTCCCAGGCTGGAGTGCAGTGGCGCAATCTTGGCTCACTACAACCTCCGCCTCCTGGGTTCCAGCGATTCTCGTGCCTCAGCCTCCCGAGTAGCTGGGATTACAGGTGTGCACCACTGTGCCTGGCTAATGTTTTTGTATTTGTTTTGTTTTTTGAGACGGAGTCTCGCTCTGTCACTCAGGCTGGTATGCAGTGGGGTGCAGTCTCTGCTCATTATAACCTCCGCCTCCTGGGTTCAAGCGATTCTCCTGCCTCAGCCACCCAAGTAGCTAGGATTACAAATATGTGCCACCACGCCCAGCCAAGTTTTTGTATTTAGTAGAGACAGGGTTTCACCATGTTGATCAGGCTGGTCTCGAACTCCTGGCCTCAGGTGATCCACCCACCTTGGCCTCTCAAAGTGCTGGGATAACAGGTGTGAGCCACTGCACCCAGCTCTTTTTGTATTTTTAGTAGAAATGGGGCTTCACCATGTTGGCCAGGCTGGTGTCCAACGCCTGACCTCAAATGATCCGCCTGTCTTAGCCTCCCAAAGTGCTGGGATTACAGGTGTCAGCCACCCACCAGGCCCTATGTTTCTTTCTGTAAAATGTTTTCTTATCCTTAGAAAATAGAGTAGAAGAAATATTATCTGGCCATTAAAATGATATAGGGATATAATAACTGCTTCAAAAATGTCTACAATATAAGTATTTACATCTTACATAATGCCAACTCACTTAGCATATATTCACTAAGGCTTATTAAGTGCTACACAGTACAATGTTCTAGATGCTGGATACAGAACAGAGGTGCCTGTATGTGTGCATATAAACATGAAACATTTATGTTCATGATTGTAAGCATGAGTACATGTGCTTTTGTGAACATATAAAAGCTGATAAAAACTGTTAGGAACTAGATGCTTGAAGGAGTAATAGTGGACTGTCAATGGATTTCCCTATCTGTACTTTTAAATTATTCCGTAGGCTGAGGCACGAAAGTCGCTTAATCCCGGGAGGCGGAGGTTGCAGGGAGTTGAGATGGTGCCATTGCGCTCCAACCTGGGCCTGGGCGAGACAGTGAGGCTCCGTCTCAAAAAAAAAAAAAAAAAAAAAAATGTGTGTGTGTGTGCGTGTATATATATATATACACATACACACACACCCCACATATATATATATTCTGCAGGGAATAGTTACTACTTTTGTAATAACATCCATTTTAAAATTTGTAAGATAGCGAAGTGGCCTTAGCCTTATTTTATTTATTTATTTATTCTGTCCCCCAGGGTGGAGTGCAGTGGTATGATCTCCGCTCACTGCGACCTCCGCGTCCTGGGTTCATGGGATTCTCCCACCTCAGCCTCCCAAGTAGCTGGGATTACAGGAATGCACCACCACGCCAGGCTAATTTTTCGTAGTTTTTAGAGACGGGGTTTCGACATGTTGGCCAGGCTGGTCTCGAACTCCTGAACTCAAGCGATCCGCCTGGCTCGGCCTTCCAAAGTACTGGGATTACTGGCAGAATCCCAAATGCCCGCGCCCGGCCTTGGCCTCAGCTTTTTATTTGCAGAAAAGAAAGCCCTTCTTCCCCTTTTCACAGGTCAGGTCATGTCACTGGCTTCTCAACGGCTGTCGGTCAGTTACCGGGTTAACCAGGTCCCTGAAAGTTCCTTCATTTCCTCTCTTGGCTAAATGGGGAAGTCACTGTCCTTCAAAGAAGCCGTGCGGAAGGCCGCACTGCGGCTGACCCCAGCAGCGCGGCAGCATCACCTGGGAATGTCCGCCCCTGTCTGCCGCCCAGGCATGCAGCCCTCAGGAGCGCCCGTCGGCACGGGGCACGCCAGCCTCGGCCTGCGCCTCGGGCAGCGGCGGCGGCGGACGGGCTCGGGGGAACCTCGGGACGCTCGCCGGCCACACCCGGCCTGGCCCCCGGCTGTCAGTTCTGGGCCCAGGGAGCGGGGTCAGCGGCCCAACCAGGACGGCTGGAGGTCGCTGACAGGCCCAGGCCTGACCAGCACCGCGCCCCCTCACCCTATCCCCTACGTGGGCTCTGGGCCGCGCAGCCAGCCCAGGGAGGCTCCTCCTTTACCTTCAGGGCCCCGGCTCGTCCTTGCCGCAGCAAACACGGGGCAGCCACGGCGGTGACACTGGCGCACTAGGCAAGGCCGCTGCAGCTGCGCGGGCACCCGCGCCTGAACGCCCGCCCCTTGGGCCGAGTGCGCCAATCATAGGCCAGCTGGGGGCGGAGCAGAGGCCGTGGACCTGCGCGCGCATCCCCAGTAGGGCTACGTGCCGCCCTTGGGGCCACGCCCCGGATCAGGGCCACCAATCACAGGGAGCAGCGTGAAGGGCCCGTCCCTGGCAGGTGCCGAGCCCAGTGCCCGGCGGGCGCCTGGGCGCTGTGGCGGGGGCGCGGCAGAGACCTGTAGGAGCTGCTGGTTACCCCTCCCAGGCGTCTGCGCTGGGCCGGCCTGAATGTCCACCTGAGCGCTTCGCACTTCTTTGCCCTTGTCCTCGCAACCTTAAATGTGCGAACTTCCCCAGGGGCACAGTTCCTACTTGATTGATAGTTCTGTGCTTTGAGAGGTTATAAAGCTCCTCAGCTCGCGACCTCGGCGCCCGCACCACGCGCCCAGCTCCTTAACCCTCTGTCGGCAACGCGGCCACCACTGCACACCGCCCCTCCTGCACGGCCCCTGCCAACGCTAATACCAGAGTTAGGCCGATTGGAAATGGAAGCTTTGTTTCATCTAAGTGTTTATGACTTTCAGAGCAAAGAATTTGCCCTCAACGTTAGTCTTAATTGTGGAGTCGGTGTAATTAGTTATTAGCTTCCTTCTCTGCCTCTTGAGTTCTCTGCCTTCCCCCGCGTGCCCAGCGCCCATTCGCATTTCATCGGAGATGGATGTGCCCACACCTTCAGCTTCCACAGGGGAAGAGGCCCTGCCACAGTCATTTAAATGGATTGTGTAGGGATTCCTGACTCACAGCTAGCGACGCATTGAGGTGGCAAGATAAACTGGCAGAATGAGGTGCCCTCAAGCCCTTGTCAAAGAGGAATCTGGAGGCAAGTAAATGCAAGGGCACCTGCCACCATCCACCCTGGGAGGCAAAGAGATCTTAGGATAATCTTAGATCTAGGATAATCATGAGAAGGGAATCCTTTGTCTCTAGAGGGAAAAGAAAAAAAAAAATACCAACAGATTTTTTTTGTTTAAAAAAAAATTTTTTTTTAAGACGGAGTCTTGCTCTGTCACCCAGGCTGGAGTGCAGTGGCGCAATCTTGGCTCACTGCAAGCTCCACCTCCCGGGTTCGTGCCATTCTCCTGCCTCAGCCTCCCGGGTAGCTGGGACTGATTCTGTTGTGTCCAGGGAAAAGGTTATGTTTGCCTTTGTGAGGTGTGCTTAATTCACAGGTTAGTAACACATTTGGGGATCCTGATCTGGAATTGGAAGATCCACGTCACCCTCCTTCATGGACCTGGAGCCCCCCACTTCCACACCACCACCAGCAGGCACATGCAGCCAGATGTTGACATCTTGCTGGAGTTGCAACACTCAAGAAGAAACAAAAAGAAAAGACCGCCTCTGGCGTGGTCACCGGCCAGGTTGGTAAGGGTGGGGTACATATGGTTGAGGGGGCATGAACCATCTTGTTTTTTTTTTTTCTTTTTCAGACAGGGTCTCACTCTGTTGCCCAGGCTAGAGTGCAGTGGCGCAGGGGCAATCTCGGCTGTCTGCAACCTCCGCCTCCCAGGTTCAAGTGATTCTCTTGCCTCAGCCTCCCCAGTAGCTGGGATTACAGGGGCCGCCACCATGTCCATCTAATGTTTGTATTTTTAGTAAAGACAGGGTTTCACCATGTTGGCCAGGCTGGTTTATAACTCTTGACCTCAAGTGATCCTCCTACCTTGGCCTCCCAAAGTGCTGGGATTATAGGCGTGAGCCACCATGCCTGGCCTTTTTGCCCATTTTGCTATTGTGCTAATGGAAGGATTCTGAGGTTCCTAATACCTTTTACTCAGGACAGGACCAGAAATACAACACAACAATCCATAACTTCTTATTTTTTTCATTTTTCTGAGATGGAGTTTCACTCTTGTTGCCCAAGCTGGAGTGCAATGGGTGATCTTGGCTCACTGTAACCTCTGCCTCCCAGGTTCTAGTGATTCTCCGGCCTCAGCCTCCCAAGTAGCTGGGATTACAGGTGTGTGCCACCAAGCCCAGCTAATTTTTGTATTTTTAGTAGAGATGGGGTTTTGCCGTGTTGGCCAGGCTGGTCTCGAACTCCTGACCTCAGATGATCCACTTGCCTTGGCCTCCCAAAGTGTTGGGATTACAGGTGTGAGCCACCACACCCGGCCAATCCATAAATTTCTTAATTGAAAAAGAAAGCCCACATTCACTCTATACATTTTATAATGTAATCGATGAATTATAAAAATGGCCATAGTTGGGCCAGGCGCAGTGGCTCATGCCTGTAATCCCAACACTTTGGGAGACGAGGCAGGCAAATCATCTGAGGTCAGGAGTTCGAGACCAGCCTGACTAACATGGAGAAACCCCGTCTCTACTAAAAATATAAAATTAGCTGGGCGTGGTGGCGTATGCCTGTAATTCCAGTTACTTGGGAGGCAGATGCAGGAGAATCGCTTGAACCCGGGAGGTGGAGGTTTTGGTGAGCGGAGATCATGCCATTGCACTCCAGCCTGGGCAACAAGAGCGAAACTCTGTCTCAAAAAAAAAAAAAAAAAAAAAAAAGCCATAGTTTTCATGAGCTTGTTGATCTATATCTAGGACTACAAGGAAGATATGCATGCTACAGACATTTGTATCTAGCAGTGGGTGCTACTGTAACATGTGGCATTAGCTTTGGACTAGAAGCCTGGAAAAGCAGTGGAGAAATTGGTAGTGAACACTGTAACAATGGTGAGAAAAACTAAGGGAGGTGGACAAATGGTGAATGACTCTATGTCATGGTGAAGGATTTGTAAAATTGTGTCCCTTCAGTAAGATGAGCAGAGAAAAAGGCAACTACTGAACTCTGGGACTTGAAAAAGATCATCTCAGTATAATATTGAGATTAACCTGTTTTTCTTTTGCTTGAGTATGTTGAGACACTTATACAAAAGAGTGCGGTTAAAAACAAACAAACAAACAAATTGGCTAGCAGAATTTAGAACACACATTGGGTTGGAGCTGGGGAAAGTATTATTAGACTCTGTAGTTGGTAACAAGTTCTCAAAGTAAGTCATAACCTGGGCCAAAGATCAAATTCAGAGTGGTGCTAGTAAAATATGGCCTTAAGAATAATGCTGAAGTCAAGGTGATCTCAATGATTTAAATGTTAACTAGTATACCCTTTCAGCAATATACAAATATTTATTAAAAATCTTAGAGCGAGGCTTGTTTCAACAAGACTAGTGGGAGTGTTGGCCAGGCGCGGTGGCTCACACCTGTAATCCTAGCACTTTGGGAGGCTGAGGCAGGCAGATCACAAGGTCAGGAGATCCAGACCATCCTGGCTAACACGGTGAAACCCCGTCTCTACTAAAAAATACAAAAAATTAGCCAGGAGTGGTGGCGGGTGCCTGTAGTCCCAGCTACTATGGAGGCTGAGGCAGGAGCATGGCATGAACCCAGGAGGCGGAGCTTGCAGTGAGCCGAGATCGCACCACTGCACTCCAGCCTGGGAGAGAAAGCAAGACTCTGTCTCAAAAAAAAAAAAAAAAGACTAGTGAGAGTGGCTTCTGGGGTATGGAGAGCACCTGAATCAGATTCTTGAGAAGCCCACAAAGTTTTTAAGGGACTTGTAGTGGACAAAGCACCACCAGCTGCCAAAATGTGGACAGAACAGTTTACAGTGAAAAAAGATCTGTGGGTCCACAATTTGCTAATGACAGGAAGTAGGTTGAGAAAGTGTCTCACAGGGCACATTCTTCAAAATGACCAAGAAGGTGCTGGAAAAGGAGGAACACCCAAGAGGGCAGAGGCAAGAGTTGTGTGGAGATACAGCCTGGCCAGACACTCCCAGGAAGCAGAACTCGGGCCTGGTTAAGGAAGACTTCTTATTCTTGTAGGGCCTGAAAACATCTTCCAATAGGATTTGAGAATTGCTCTGGACCAGTGATTGCTCTGTCTCCTCCTCTTCTTATTTTCACATGCAAGTATTTATTGTGGTTATCTGGTCCTGGTTCACCATCATATGTTGGGTGCATGGGAGAGAAAATTCATCTTCTTAGTTTGTAAGTCTCTGAATCAAGAGAAGCTGCACTGGACAAGCCAATCTAAGACAGACCATGAGATCCTAGATTTTTGTGCCTGATGCTGGGATTGTAAGAGGCTTTTGGGGATCTTGGGATGAACACTGGAAACTAACCATAGTTTGGGTTGAAAATATCACTCCAGTTTGGAGATTTTAAGTGCAAAGATTAAGTTTTTCTAAGTACAAAGATTAAGTAGGCTTACCTTTAGCGACCTCAGACTTAACGCCACCCAAAACACCCACACCCATGACCACATTTTGGACTTTTTTTTTTTTTTTGAGAGAGAGAGGGTCTCACTCTGTCGCCCCGGCTGGAGTGCAGTGGGGTAATCTCGACTCACTGCAACCTCCGCCTCCCGGGTTCAGGCAATTCTTCTGTCTCAGCCTCCCAAGTAGCTGGGGCTACAGTCGCACGCCACCACGCCCAGCAAATTTTTGTATTTTTAGGAGAAACGGGGTTTCACCATATTGGTCAGGCTAGTCTCGAACTGCTGACTTCATGTGAGCCACGCATCAAGTAGCTATTAGGTCTCTCCAGTTACAGCGGAAAAAGTTCCAGAACCAGCCCTACCCCGTCTAGAGGAAAGGATGAACATTAGGCAAGCACTTGGAATCGTGCCAAGTGCACGCCATCAGCTCACCTTCGTGAGTGAACCGCCGAGCCCGAAACACCGAAGGCCAAGAATCCCAACCCGGAGGACGGCCACAGCGCCTGCCGCGCATGCTCAAGGCAGGCTCGCCTGGAGCATGCGCAGTAGGTGAGGGATACGTCATCTGTCGGCGTCTGCGCCTGGCGACAGCCACCAGTGCGGACAGGAAGAGGCTCTGGGCAGGCACATGTGTGTGGTGGCGAGGCGGGCGGGTACATGGCGGGCTCTGTGGGACTGGCGTTGTGCGGGCAGACGCTGGTGGTGCGGGGCGGCAGCCGATTCCTGGCCACCTCCACAGCAAGCAGGTGAGGGGGCCTTGGTCTTGGAACAGGGAGCCCAGGCTGCGGGCGCGCGTCGGGTCCTGGCGACCCCGCTTCTCCCGCACCGCTTGGTCGCACCTGCTCTGGAGTGACCCCGGGGAACCCCGCTCCAGCCTGCGAGCCCTCTGCCGCAGTCTCTGCCCGGCCGCGTGTCTGCGCCTGGAGGGCACGTTTTCGGCGCTCCCTCCCCGGCCGCCGACGCGCTCCTTGCCCTAGATGGCTGGTCTGCGGTATTCTTGCCCGGTTAGCGCCGGGTCACTTCCGGTCTCCGCGGCGCCGGCGGGGACCGGGGGGCAGAGCACGTGGGGCGTTGCTGACCAGTCAGCAAGGCCCGGCCGAAAACGCTCGGGAGAACTGGGAAGAAGCGAGTCTCAGGTCTCCCTGGTGAGAAGGGAGGGGCTTATGGCGAGCTCACTGACCTCCGAGCGCGCTCCCTCTCCTTGCAGGGGTTGCCGGTTCCCTCTTCCCGGCCTGCGTCCACTCACCCGGCCTTAATTGCTCCTTAGCGCTCCAGGTCAGCTCCGACACTTATCTATTCGATCCAAGGGTGCACGTAGAGCTCGCAGCGCGCACCTCCTAGTGGCCCTTCACGCGGCTCGGGTTTTGCTTTCCGTAATTTTATTCTCCTTCGTTAGTGTATCGCCAGTGCTAGGACGACGCTGGGGATTTTTAAATTAGTTAATGTTTATTGATGGAATAGTCTTAACTCAGGACTCTGGGAGCAATTAGTAGTGCTGTCAGTTTCAGCCCCTCGTTTTCTTTCCCAGGTTATTTGTGATTTCATACTTGAAACGGACGACGTGTCTGTCACATGTACTGTATATTCTTCGTTTGGTTTCAGAAGGCAATTCGATGTTAAATTAGATCTCACAAAAATTGTACTCAGAAACTTGTCACGTATCCCAGATGATTTTGTTTTAGACTCCCGGTCTAATACCTGCCAGAGTGAGCTGTGGATGTATTAGACATGATCTGCTTACTTTCAGTCTATGCATTTTGAGGAAATTCTAGTGGTTGGTGGAGTTTCTGACTTGGAAGACAAGTCCACGGTTCCATATGGAAAGTTTTTTGGTGCACTCACTTTAAAGGCTATAAATATGTACAGGATACGTGCCAGGGGGATGGGATGGGATAAACCGAAGAGAGTTTAGCGTTTAGGTTCGGTGTGGAAGATGGGTGATTCTTACGTTGGTACGTGCTTGGGGTCATGGGAACATTTTCAGGTAGGTGAGATACGTTTCTAAATAGGTAATGGCGCTTTGAAATTTGTATACAGAATCCCACTGAAAACTCAACAGTATCAGAACGTGATTTCTTATAACCATGCCGCATAGATTTTCTGCTGCCTGAGAGAATAGCATAGTAATTCCTGTTGAGTATTTATCCCTCATTTGTTTTTTTTTTTTTTTTTTGAGACGGAGTCTTGCTCTGTCGCCCGGGCTGGAGTGCGGTGGCCAGATCTCAGCTCACTGCAAGCTCCGCCTCCCGGGTTTACGCCATTCTCCTGCCTCAGCCTCCCAAGTAGCTGGGACTACAGGCGCCCGCCACCTCGCCCGGCTAGTTTTTTGTATTTTTAGTAGAGACGGGGTTTCACCGTGTTAGCCAGGATGGTCTCGATCTCCTGACCTCGTGATCCACCCGTCTCGGCCTCCCAAAGTGCTGGGATTACAGGCTTGAGCCACCGCGCCCGGCCTCCCTCATTTGTTTTACTGAACTTTTTTTTTTTCCCCACAGAACTATGCGGGTAGTGTATGACATATTCCAATAAGAGATTAAGCAAAGAAAGTTTGTTAACTGTTTGCTATTGTATCTAGACAGTTTTCTTGTCAAGGATAAGACTTTTAATGAGTATGCAAATATTTTTTCCACAGAGAAAAAAAAATCAACATTTTTTTGTTTTGTTTTATTTTAATAGAGTGCTCCTTTACAAATCATTGTTAGGCAGGCGGAGCATGGTGGCTCAGGCCTGTAATCCCAGCACTTTGGGAGGCCGAGGCAGGCAGATCACCTGAGGTCAGGAGATCGAGACCAGACTGACCAACATGGAGAAACCGTCTCTACTAAAAACACAAAATTAGCTGGGTGTGGTGGTGCATGCCTGTAATCCCAGCTACTTGGTAGGCTGAGACAGGAGGATGGCTTGAACCTGGGAGGCCGAGGTTGCAGTGAGTCAGGATTGCACCATTGCACTCCAGCCTGGACAACAAGAGCGAAACTCCGTCTCAAAAAATAAAAATAAAAATCATTGTTAGGCTGGGCGCAGTAGTTCTACCTATAATCCCAGCACTTTGGGAGGCTGAGATGGGCGGATCACCTGAGGTCAGGAGTTTGAGACCAGCCTGGCCAACATGGCGAAACCCTGTCTCTACTAAAAATACGAAATTAGCCGGGCATGGTGGCACATGCCTGTAATCCCAGCTACTCGGGAACCCGAGACAGGAGAATCACTTGAACCCAGGAGGCAGAGGTTGTGGTGAGCCGAGATCGCGCCATTGCACTCCAGCCTAGGCAATGGGAGTGAAACTCTATGTCTCAAAAAAAAAAAAGAAAAAAAAATTTTAAAAGTTGTTATTTCTGTCTAATGGTAACTCCTTTTAAAATCATTCTGTTATTTCTCTTTAGTGACGATGACAGCCTCTTCATCTATGACTGCAGTGCTGCGGAAAAGAAGTCACAAGAAAATAAAGGGTGAGATGTGGGGAAGCTTTTCAAGGGCCTGATTTAATGGTTTGATAATGGGACCAGAGGGTCTGAGAAGCAAGTGTTGTCTTACTTGCTGAATTCTTAGCTTCTGTCACACAGTGGTGCAGGTAAGTACCACCTCAGCAGAGACATGTAAAAGTAACTTTCAAGTTAGGCATTAAGAGTACAGTGTTGGCTGGGCGTGGTGGTTTATGCCTGTAATCCCAGCACTTTGGGAGGCCAAGGCAGATGAATCACCTGAGGTCAGAAGTTCCAGACCATCCTGGCCAACATGGCGAAACCCTGTCTCTACTAAAAATAAATTAGCTGGACGTGGTGGCAGGCACGTGTAATCCCATCTACTTGGGAGGCTGAGGCACCAGAATCTCTTGAACCTGGGAGGTGGAGGTTGCAGTGAGCCAAGATCGTGCCATTGCACTCCAGCTTGGGGGATAGAGCAAGACCCCGTCTCCAACAACAACAACAACAACAAAAAGAGTACAATGTTAGTGCCAGGTGCGGTGACTCATGCCTATAATCTCAGCACTGTGGGAGGCCAAGGTGGGAGGATCACTGAGGTCAGAAGTCTGAAGCCAGCCTGGCCAATGTGGTGAAACTCCATCTCAACTAAAAATAAAAAGATTAGCCAGGCATGGTGGCAGGCACCTGTAGTTCCAGCTACTGAGGAGGAGACTGAGGCGGGAGAATCACTTGAACCTGGGAGACAGAGGTTGCAGTCAGCCGAGATCACGCCACTGCACTCCAACCTGGGTGACACAGCGAGACTCCGTCTCAAAAAAAAAAAACAACAACAAAAAACCACAGTGTTAGGACTTTTCTAAATACTTTTAGTTTCTGTCAGTAATCACGTCTTTTTTTTTTTTAAAGACAGAGTCTTGCTCTGTCGCCCAGGCTGGGGTGCAGTGGCCCGATCTCAGCTCACTGCAAGCTCTGCCTCCTGGGTTCACGCCATTCTCCTGCTTCAGCCTCTGGAGTAGCTGGGACTACAAGCACCTGCCACCACACCCGGCTAATTTTTTTGTATTTTTAGTAGAGATGGGGTTTCACTGTGTTAGCAAGGATGGTCTCCATCTCCTGACCCCGTGATCCACCCTCCTCGGTCTCCCAAAGTGCTGGGATTACAGGCGTGAGGCACTGCGCCCAGGCTGCCTAATTTTTGTAGTTTTTTGTAGAGACGTGGTTTTGCCAAGTTGCCCAGGCTGGGCTTGAGCTCCTGAGCTCAAGCGATCCTCCTGCCTTGTCCTCCCATAGTGCTGGGATTATAGGTATGAGCTACCACACCTGGCCTGTTACTAGTATTTTTAATGTGAGTTTATCCCTGCCTCTAGCCTTGGGTTAGTCCTTGCCGGTGAGGAAGAGGGCCATGTGTCTGAGAGTTCTTCCAGCTTAGCTCTCTGGGTTCTGGCATGTATGCTGGGAGAGTTTTTTTTTTTTTTTTTTTGAGACGGAGTCTCGCTCTGTTGCCGGGGCTGGAGTGCAGTGGCCGGATCTCAGCTCACTGCAAGCTCCGCCTCCTGGGTTTACGCCATTCTCCTGCCTCAGCCTCCCGAGTAGCTGGGACTACAGGCGCCCGCCACCTCGCCCGGCTAGATTTTTGTATTTTTTAGTAGAGACGGGGTTTCACCGTGTTA
Source organism: Piliocolobus tephrosceles (assembly GCF_002776525.5). Lineage (NCBI taxonomy): Eukaryota > Metazoa > Chordata > Mammalia > Primates > Cercopithecidae > Piliocolobus > Piliocolobus tephrosceles. The sequence goes on from NC_045452.1 coordinate 36,390,397, forward strand.
GCCAGGATGGTCTCGATCTCCTGACCTCGTGATCCGCCCATCTCGGCCTCCCAAAGTGCTGGGATTACAGGCTTGAGCCACCGCACCCGGCGAGATTTTCTGTTTAGTTAGGCTTCACGCTGATAAAATTAGAGCTGTTTTGAACTTCCCCGTGTCCCTTTAGTATGTCTGTAATTTGGCTACATGAACCCCTTAACAGTTTCTACCGCCTCCCGTGTTAGAAATTACCATGCTGGCCATGGAGGAATGCATTCTTATTTCCTTAGCTGAAGCTCCACTGTCTTCCTCTCTTCCTCAGGGAGGACGCGCCCTTGGACCAGGGGAGCGGTGTGATTCTGGCGTCCACCTTCTCCAAGTCTGGCAGCTATTTTGCTTTAACCGATGACAGTAAGCGTCTGATTCTTTTCCGTACAAAACCATGGCAATGTCTGAGTGTCAGGTATGAGATGCTAACGCTGGATTATTAAGCTGTCGAATGCACACCTTGTCCTTGCATGCCTGTAGCAATAGTGACCATAACATGGTGATAAGTGATTGACGTGGAGCTGCATTTCGGTGCCAGGCACTGCTCAGTGCCATATGTGTGTTGGCTGATCTGATCCTCACAGCAGCTCTGGGAGGGTGCAGGGGTGCTGTTCTGTTCCCCGTTGGGTGGTGAAGAGTTAGGTAGCAGACCTCCGGTGAGTGGGCTTGGAAGATAGGGCCGGGCCCTGTGGCTGGTCCCTCCCGCTGCAGGGTTGGTGCCGGTGCCCCTGCCTTCCAAGGCGGTCCTCTGTCCTTGTGATTAGCGGGAAGAAGGCTGTGGGCCTGCACTGGAGAGTGGTAGGGATTTGGGGTCTGTTGAGGGTGGGTTTAGTGCACATATGTCTGAGTGTCTGAAGAGTGGATGGGGAGTGCATCCTTGTGGATGGGGAGGCCAGTAACTCTGGCAAGAACGGAGAGATCGCTATGCCTTGCCCTCTTACCAAGCAAAGTCCAGAAAGGTTCTTCTGCCTTCCCTATTCCTCTTTTTTTATTTTTTTGAGACGGAGTTTCACTCTTGTTGCCCAGGCTGGAGTGCAGTGGTGCGGCAATCTTCGCTCACCGCAACCTTGACCTCTCAGGTTCAAGCGATTCTCCTGCCTCAGCTTCCCGAGTAGCTGGGATTACAGGCCCTCACCACTATGCCTGGCTAATTTTTTGTATTTTTACTAGTGACGAGGTTTCACCATGTTAGCCAGACCAGTCTTGAACTCCTGACCTCAGGGTGATCCGCTGGCTTTGGCCTCCCAAACTGCTGGGATTACAGGTGTGAGCCACTATGCCTGGCCTGTCTTTTAAAATTTTTATTTCATCTTCCTTTTTTTTTTTTTTTGAGAAGGGTCTCATTCTGTCACCCAGGCCGGAGTGCGGTGGTACGATCTCGGCTCACTGCAGCTTCCGCCTCCTGGGTTCGAGCAATTCTCCCACCTCAGCCTCTCAAGTAGTTGGGACTGTAGGTGCATGCCACCACGCCCAACTAATTTTTGTATTTTTTACTAGAGACGGAGTTTGACCACATTGGCCAGGCTGGTCTCGAACTCCCGGTCTCAGGTGATCCACCCGCCTCAGCCTCCCAAAGTGCTGGGATTACAGGCTTGACCCACCGCTCCCAGCTTCATCTGATTTTCAAAGAGAAAAGTAAAAGTCCAAATTCAGCTGGACGCAGTGGCTCCCACCTGTAATCCAGCACTTTGGGAGGCCGAGGCAGGTGGATCGGATCACCTGAAGTCAGGAGTTTGAGACTAGCCTGGCCCACATGGCAAAACCCCGTTTCTACTAAAAATGCAAAATTAGCTAGGCATGGTGGTATATGCCTGTAGTTCCAGCTACTTGGGAGGCTGAGGCAGGAGAATCTCCTGAACCCGGGAGGCAGAGGTTGCAGTGAGCTGAGATCATGCCATTGCACTCCAGCCTGGGTAACAAGAGCAAATCTCCATTTCAAAAAAAATAAGCCAAATTCTAGGTGGCATCAAAAGCAGTGAGTGCCTGTTCTGTCCTCTCTTCCAGTCAGGTTAAAAAGAAAGCCCTGAAACGCTGCATCATTTCTGCTTTATGTGTTTTTGTGTATATGGGTTTTACTCTACATGTTTTTATGTATATGTGATTCACAATATGTTTTTGTGTATCAGATAAGTAATAGATGCGCATGGTTTAAAAACTTAAAACACAACAAAATTAAACCAAAGAGTATGCGACAGCCTCCCATCTCACCTGCCTTCCAGCTCCTTCCCCATAGGCAGTGATGGTTTCCCAGTAGGAAAATGACTTTTAACTGCATGTCCCCACATGTCTGAGTCATAACTGAAAATAAATGGCTGCTTCCATCTGACTGCTGCGGATTGCGTCGTCTTTATCTTGAAAGACCTGTGAGCGGCAGCCTCTTGCTAAGACAGCCGCAACACGAGTAAGTCATTTAGGACCTAGAATAGAGAAGATGGGAAGTATTTTCAGGATTCAGGGTGAATGCCTCAAGGTGGCCTTGAGGTGTCCTGCCCTGAGCCCTCCACGGGGATCTCTGCAGGGGGCAGGGGCTTTCTAGTAGGTTGGCCTTGACATTGGGTTTCTCGGACAACCTGTGGGAAGGAGGGATGGATAGGTTTTCACCCTCTCAGTGTTGAAAGAAGATGGTAGTTGTCCTAGTCTGCTTGGGCTGCCTAACAAGATACCACAGACTAGGGGTCTTAAGTAACGATTTTCTCCCAGTTGTAGAGGCTGGAAGACCAAGATCAAGGGGCTGGCAGGGCGGGGCTGGCAGGGCAGGGCTGGTTCCTCTGAGGCCTCTCTCTGTGGCTTGCCGTGGTGTCTTCTCCCTATGTCTTCACAGAGTCGTCCTTTTGTGTCTATGTCCTCATTTCCTATTCCTGAAAGGAGACCGGTCAGATGGGGTCAGGACTGCCCCATTGGCCTCTGTTTCACCTCCGTAAATGTCCCATCCAAATACAGTCACATTCTGAGGTCCTAGGTAGGTCAGGGCTTCCACACAGGAGTTGTGGGTTGGGGGATTCTGTTAAGCACATAACAGTTCGTCTTGCCTTTTGGACACTGGCTGCTGTGGAGAGCTTTCATAATTCATATGAGATTCCCAAAGGGGGCTTTGACTCCCAAAAGGTGAAAATGAAATGATCTAAAAGAATCTGATGGTCATTTTTTAAATTTTCTTTTTCGGGGGGCGGAGTTTCACTCTTGTTGCCTAGGCTGGAGTGCAATGGTGCAATCTCAGCTCACTGCGACCTCTGCCTCCCAGGTTCAAGCAATTCTCCTGCCTCAGCCTCCCAAGTAGCTGGGATTACAAGCATGTGCCACCATGCCTGGCTAATTTTTTGTATTTTTAGTAGAGAAGGGGTTTCATCATGTTGGTCAGGCTGGTTTCGAATTCCTGACCTCAAGGTGACCCACCCGTCTCAGCCCCACAAAGCGCTAGGATTATAGGAGTGAGCCACCACACCCGGCCTGGTAATTCTTTTCCTAAAGTAAAGGCCCTGGCTGAGCTCTGACAGGCATGTGCACAAGAGCCACCTGGGTGTCTTGTGAAAGCGCAGACTTTGTGATTTATTTCATCTGGGCTAGGCCATATGCTCTGCAATTTATTTATTTGTTTATTTGTTTTGAGACAAGAGTCTTGCTCTGTCACCCAGGCTGGAATGCAGTGGCCTAATCCCGGCTCACTGCAACCTCCACCTCCTGGGTTTAAGCGATTCTTCTGCCTCAGCCTCCCGAGCAGCTGAGATTACAGGCGCTTACCACAATGCCCAGTTAATTTTTGTCTTTTTAGTAGAGGTGGGGTTTTGCCTTTTCGCCAGGCTGGTCTTGAACTTCTGACCTCAGGTGATCCACTCATCTCGGCCTCCCAAAATGCTGGGATTACAGGCGTGAGCCACTGAGTCCAGCTACAGCAATTTTCTTGACTGTCCGTCTACTGGTGGTCAGCATTTTGTTTTGTTTTGTTTTTGTTTTTGAGATGGAGTTTCGCTCTTGTTGCCCAGGCTGGAGGGCAATGGTGTGATCTCGGCTCACTGCAACCTCCACCTCCCAGGTTCAAGTGATTCTTCTGCGTAAGCCTTCTGAGTAGCTGGGATTACAGGCATGCACCACCATGACTGGCTAATTTTTTCAATTTTTTTAGTAGAGACAGGGTTTCATAACGTTGGCCAGGGTGGTCTTGAACTCCTGACCTCAGGTGATCCACCCACCTCGGCCTCTCAAGGTGCCAGGATTGCAGGTATGAGCCACTGGTGCCCAGCTGGAAGAGCAACTTTTTATATACTTAAGAATCATTTGTGTTTTGTAAGCTGTTTTTTTTTTTCATAGCCTATATTTTTCCATTGGGGTATTCTTTATTGGTTTGTAGGAGCTCTTTATATTAGGACACTTTATTTTTACAAAATAAGCCCATCTACCAAAGTGTGGCTCTCACATGGCCTTTCTGTGGCACAGGTGTGTAAGGTGAGCTGCACCGGTAACCACTGAGACTGGATTAGCATTTTCCAGTACCTTTGCCTTAACTTCAAAGCCCTGGGGTCAAGAACAGGTGCAGAGCTGAGATCCATGTGCTGATGTGTACGTGGATCTCAGACTTGATCCAGTTACTTAGACGACAGTGGAATGTTGGGTTCCTGTTCAGCTATGGTGAGTGGGGTCGTAGAAGTTGGGAGCAAATTCTCACTTGTCTGCTTCCCCTGGAGTACAGTTCGGTGTCCTTCCGTGCTACCTTTTTCCTTTTTTATCCTTTGGTTTGGTCCGTACAGAAAATTGGAAACCACTGAGAAGTACAAAATGAGAACAGTAACAAAAACCACCCTGAATCTCGCCACCCAGAGTCAGAGTATGTGATGAGCACTGGAGCCAGGCCCTGCTCTTCTCTGCAGATGGATTACAGTATTTGCATGTGTTACATTGTTGCGGTGGCATGTGCTAGCCTGTAGCCTGTTTCCCCACCCAAGGCAGTGTTGACAACACTGTGTCATTCCCTGTAGCTGGGCATTAGATTGTTTGCACTGTTCCACTGTTCAAATGCTGCTGTTTCCTTGTACTACTTCCTGCCTTTAAACTCTGGGAAGTTTGAGTCAGAGCAAGTGGGACTGCAGAGGTGTGGACAGCGTGCGTTTACTGGCACCGATGTGTGACACACACAGCGAAGCCTCCCAAGCCTTGGTGTCCAGCAGTTTTCTTGGGGTTGATCACATGCTGTCGGGGTGGCTGACCTTTAGTTCCCAGCCCCTCCAGAGGTGGAGTGGACACCTTGTGGCCGCAGGCCCCTGCCCTAAATCACATACTGAGGCTGCCTATGGGGCCCAAGGCCCCTACTCTTAGAGATGAGGCCAAAGGCAAGGTTAATTCTTCACTGTGCAGAGGGTGTACCCTGTGCCAAGGCTTTTGATGTCTGGTACCAGACACCGTTTGAGAAGTAGCCTCTGCCCGCAGAGGGTAGGGGAGGCAGGGTCTGGCCGTGTGTGCCGCAGGCCTGGCGGGGGGTAGGGGTGAGGGGCAGGGAGCTTGCTCGTGTCTTGAACACGCTCACTCTTTCAAGTCCAGACAGTGCTGTGGCTGTGAAGTTCTGAGGTCACCAGAAAGGTGGAGACTGGGTGGAATGTCACTTCAATGTGGGCTCGCTGTCCAGAGGTCGTGTCTCACTTTGAACTTGGGAGAAAGGGTATGTCCAGTCCGCCTGCCCGCTGTGTCCTGGTTCCTAACTGTGGAGCTTCTTCACCTTGATGGAAGCGCAGAGGCCCAGGGCTCCTCCAGGGGTTCTCACTCCTGCAGAGGGACGAGGCCTCTGCTCCTGGCATTGTGCGTGGCCCGGAGCAGGGAGGAATCTAGAATTCTCTCCACTCAGTGTGGTTGCCTGTGGCAGTCGGCTTCTTGGAGGAGGTCGTTTGAGGTTGAGAGCTCCGTGAGTCGGGACTCATGGTGGGTGCAGACACCGCTGCCGCCTGGGTGGGTGGCGGGGCCTCTTCATCCTTGGTTGCAGGTGCTTTGCCGACAGGGAGATGTCTTGCCGTGTTGACTCACCTTTTGAAGGTCGTGTGCTGGTGTGATTCCCTTTATGTAAACACCTGGTAAAACTCTGGGAGGCTGGCATTGTAGCTCACGCCTATAATCCCAGCATTTTGAGAGGCCAAGGCGAGAGGATTGCTTGAGGCCAGCAGTTTGAGGCCAGTCTGGCCTCAACATAGTGAGATCTCATCTCTACAAAAAAAAAAAAAACAAAAACCGTAAGTCCAAGAGTGGGCAGTGCACTCAGTACCCCAATCTGAAATTCAGAATCCTCCAAAATCTGAAATTTTTTGAGCACAGGCAAGATGCTCAAAGGAAATGCTCACTGGAATGTTTTCGATTTTTGATTTTTAGGTTGGGGATACTGAGCCAGTAAGTATTTGCAAATATTCCAAAACCTGAACAAATCTGAAGTGCAAAGCACTTTTGGTCCCACGCATTTGGGATGAGGGATGCGCAGCCTGCGGCATGTGAGCAAGGAGCAGAGGCTGGCTCCTGGCAGTGCCCCTTTACCTGCGAGTTCACTGTTTTTGTTTTTGTTTTTTTTTGTGGAGTGGAGTGTGTCTCTGTCACCCAGGCTGGAGTGCAGTGGCGTGGTCTCAGCTCACTGCAACCTCCGCCTTCTGGGTTCAAGTGATTCTCCTGCCTCAGCCTCCTGAGTAGCTGGGATTATAGGAATAAACCAGCATGCCTGACTAGTTTTTTGTGTTTTTAGTAGAGATGGGGTTTTGCCATGTTGGCCAGGCTGGTCTTGAACTCCTGACCTCAGGTGATCTGCCCACCTTGGCTTCCCAAAGCTCTAGGATTACAGGCGTGAGCCACTGCTCCCGGCCTTCTCTTGGTTTTGAAAGTGATGTCAGCGGTATAACTTCGTGTAGGAAATGTTTGCCTTAGGTGGTATAGAAGATGGACCATGTGATTTGATGCAGTCCAGGCAGCAAATTACAAAATCCGGCCTCGATGGTGTGCTTGGGATTTCTCCTGACCTTGGTGTAGGGCACGCATTGCCGCCTCCCCTTTCTCTAGTTGAACTGCAGGACAGCGTGTACAGGTGTGAAGTTACTGCCACTTTCAACATCCCTTGGCAGATTCCTCAATAATCTTTTAAAAATTCCTTTAGAATTGTGGGTTTGTAAACTTTTCAGCATCAGGTGGAGTGAAATCTTGACCCTTTCTCTCAGTGAGAAATTGGAGGGGATTATTGTGGCAGGAGGAGTACATTTGGGGGATGAGAGTGGGGCAGGGAGAAGGGCATAGGGTGAGTTTTATCAGGAGCTGCTTTCAAGGAGAGGACGGGGGTGAGTGGAACCATGCTGAGCTGGCAGGCAGCACCCTGTGGCTGGTCCGCAAACATGGGGGCTGCTCCCCACACCTAGAGGCTTTTTACGCAGACTCTTAGATCGGATGCACCCTCTCCCCAGAAAACCGCCTACGCTTAGCACATCCACCTCCATTCAGTTTTAGAGGTTCCATGTACTCGTGGCCTGTCTGCATTTCACTGAGGCCCTGCACCGCTGCAGGATGCCCCTGAGCTGGGTGAGACCCCAGGCTCTGTCCAGTGGTGGCTTTGTTACTGTGCTGCTGCTGGTAAGCTTCCTGTTGGAGGGTTTTGAGGCATAGCCAAGATGGAAGTTGTGGGCAGCAACAATTCTTTCCCAGGTAGCAGTTTAGAACCACAAGGGCCAGAGGGCCTGCCACTGGGGCCGTCAGGAGACTCGTGGCCCGAGAGACTGAGGCCAGGTTTTCCAAACCGGAGATGAGGACACAGGGTGACGAGTGATACATTGATTTTGACATGTGCGCTTATGAGGGAAAAATCCTTCCAGTGGAGTCATTGTTTCCGAAAATGCCTGTGAGGGCCGCTGCAGCACGTGGGAAAGGTGGAGCTGGGAAACCATCGGATTCGCTCTGCCGGTGGGATGGAGAGAGAGTGCCTGGCTGCTGAAGTGTGGGTGTGGATGGCACCTGGCGTCCTTAGTGCCCTGTTGGGGCTGCCCAGGCGGCTCTCTGGAGGGGGGCTCGGGGCAGCGCCAACTCAGTCTGGGGGTTCAGGGCTCAGCCACTCGACTTCCGGCAGAGGATAGAGGGCCTGGCCCCCCTGGGGGGCCTCTGGAGATGGGTGGATACTTGCTGGGTTCTGCTGGTCTCTGGGCCCTGAACCCAGTGACTGTGGAGGGAGTGCTGAGACCCGAGACCCTGCACAGGCTGGTGGTCTGAGGGTGGGTGGGGTTGTGCCTCAGCTAGGGTGACAGGCCGGCTGGCCATTGGTCCAATGACCTGCCCCATTTTGTGACCTCCCTTGGATCCTAGCACCCAAGCCCGCGAGTACGGCTCAGCTGCGTCCTAGAATCGGTGCCAGGATAAGCCCAGCTGGAGAGGCTGGGAGCCTCTGGCTGGGGCAGGACAAAGGGATGAGGAGCAGTGCCCTCTGCTGAGCTGGGCAGGAGGTGCGGTGTTGGGGGCCATCTGTGCCACACGCCTTCCAGCCTGGCTGTGGGGATGAGCGCCTCGTGAGTCCAAGTCCATTCCCCCTCCCCGTGGCGTCCTCTTGGGCTGCTCCTCTGTGCCACCATGGTCGTGTTTGTGGCAGCTGCTTAATGAGCCCATCGGACATTGGGGGCTGTGCTGCTGGCGCAGTGCAGGGCTGTTTGTTTAAATTACAGTGCACCCTGAGAATTCTGATTAATCTTGCCCCAGAGCGTAATCATCTTTCTTTGTCCTTGTTTTCTCTGTGTTTACCCTGTTACGCTTCCCTTCTGCCTCCTTTCTGCAGCTGCGCTGCACAGCTGCGGGGGAGGAGGAGGGGCACTGCTTCCAGGCTGGGGTGTGACCCAAAGGTCCTGCCTGCCCTTTTTGTCCTTTTGTCTCTCTGCCCCTGAGAGGAACAGGGGCTTTATTGAGGACAGCGTTCCTGAAACTTCCATCTGCATTTCCAGCCGCAAGGGGCTGGGCACGCTGTACTTGTCTGCCTGGTGTTGGCTGTGTATTGGGCAGTGTGCACTGCCACAGCCCTGGGGGTGGTGAAGCAGAGCTGGCCGCTGTTCTACGGTGAGGCCCTGTGGCTAACTACGTGTGTGGGAAGCAGTGCTACAACTCGTATCTGTGTAAAACAGAACATATGGGTCCCTGCCTTGTGGAAAGGACGCAAATACGGGATGATTCCAGTAGAGATGGTGTGGAAATGAGAGCCCCAGGAAGCAGTGTGGCCCTGAGCCCTGGTGAAGGAGAGGGAGCGAACTGTGACTTTGGTTCTTACGGAACGAGTGTGCAGACGTGCTGCATCTGGTACTCTGGCGCATCCGTGGCTCTGGGTCAGGGTTGGATTCGTGGATGTGCTAATCTGGATGTGGACCGTGGGAGCGCAGGCCTCTCACGCGCTGGGTAGCGGCACTTCCTCCCAAGGAGGGTAAGGTGCTGCCTCACTGCTGCCCTGGGCTGGGTCCTGCCCTCAGGGTGTCCGGGCCCTTCCATCCCTCTGCAGGGCACGGGGCGTGGCTCTCTGTCTGAGGCTCCTGGTCCGGTGCAGCAGAATGACAGCAGGGGTCAGTGCAGGTCAGGGGAGCAGCAGGGCTTGGGGGGCCCTGGAGGCTGGTGCCTGCCTTTGTCCTTGACAGTGGCCCCCAGCACACTCAGCATTTATGGAGAGGGCTGTTGTCTCCCTCAATGTACGATGAAGACTGGGGGGTCAAGGAACCATTTCCCCATTTCTTGATGACAGTTTTCAAACACACAGGAAAGTTGAGGATTTTGTTACCCTTTTATCCACCACCTAGATCCCACCATCAGGAGCAATTTTCTTTTCTTTTTTTTTTGGGAGACGGAGTCTCGCTCTGTCCAGGCTGGAGTGCAGTGGCGTAATCTCGAATCGCTGCGAGCTCTGCCTTCCAGGTTCACGCCATTCTCCTGCCTCAGCCTACCGAGTAGTTGGGACTACAGGTGCCCACCACCATGTCCGGCTAATTTTTTGTATTTTTAGTAGAGATGGGGTTTCACCGTGTTAGCCAGGATGGTCTCAATCTCCTGACCTCGTGATTCTCCCGCCTTGGGAGGGATTGCACCTGTCCATGCTGTTAGACGTGGTAGGTGGGGGACGCAGTAGGTGGGGGACGTGGTAGGTGCAGGACGCAGTACATGGGGGACGCGGTACGTGGGGCATGCGCTGAGTCAATGTGTGCCCTGTCAAGGCTCAGGCAGGTGGGGCACCTGTCCATGCTGTTAGACGCAGTACTTGGGGGGCATGGTATGTGGGGTACAGGCTGAGTCAGTGTCTGACTGCCCATCTCCCACAAAGTGCTGGGATTACAGGCGTGAGCCACCGTGCCCGGCTAGGAGCAATTTTCTTAAAGAAAAATGTTGTGAAAGTAAATTTGTCAAAGGCACTGGCTTTGTTCCGGTTGTTAGCATTGCTTAATTTTTTTGGCACCATCTTCAGCAGCTGGAAAACAGAGCATATGGTCAGGTACCGGTGCCTACCACTGCCCACAGGGCCTGCCGGGCTGTCAAGGACCTTGCACTGCTTCTGGAAGCTAATGGGGGTGTCTCTCTGGCCTTCTAGGACCGTGGCGAGGAGGTGTACAGCCCTGACCTTCATAGCCTCTGAGGAGAAGGTCTTGGTGGCTGACAAGTCTGGAGACGTCTACTCCTTTTCGGTGCTGGAGCCACACGGGTGTGGCCATCTAGAGCTGGGGCACCTGTCCATGCTGTTAGACGTGGTAGGTGGGGGACGCAGTAGGTGGGGGACATGGTAGGTGCAGGACGCAGTACATTGGGGGGCGCGGTACGTGGGGCATGCGCTGAGTCAATGTCTGCCCTGTCAAGGCTCAGGCAGGTGGGGCACCTGTCCATGCTGTTAGACGCAGTACTTGGGGGGCATGGTATGTGGGGTACAGGCTGAGTCAGTGTCTGCCCGGTCTGCGCCCCAGCGTCTGGTGGGGAGAGTGGGGCTCCCCCATAGCAGGGACAGCCTTCTGCAGATTTGGGAGCAGGGGCGTGGTGGGAACAGGATTTAGGAAGGTGAAGCAGGCAGCAGGGAGAACGAAGAAGGCAGGTGAGGCAGGAGGTGGCCAGTGGGGTGGCCCCAGATCGAAGTGAAGGTGTGGGAGGAGTAGGTGCAGCCACGAGCCTCTGGCTCTGCCTCCTTGGCCCACAGCTGTGCCAGGTGCTGTAGGAGCATCACCTCAGCACTGCTCCCAGCAGCCCCTGTCACCCCATTCTGCCTGCCCCATGTGTCACAGACAAACATGTGGAGCTCCAGAGGGCCCAAGCCCACAGCCCGGGTGGTAGAGCTGGGATTGGACGCGTGCAGGGACAGTCAGGAACAGTGCCGAGTGCGGAGTATCAAGGAGACCTCACTGGGACTTGGTGACAGCTGGGTGTGGGGACATGTGTGACAGGAAGGCAACCCAGTGTTGGGCCTGAGGGTGCAGCAGGCCTGGGGTGGGTGGAAATGGGAGTGGGGCCTGGATTTGCCGAGATGTGGGAGATGGGCAGGCAGGGGTGGCCCTGCCCTACCCCAGAAGCCTACTCTAGTGCTGAGGAGTGAGGGCTGGAGGTGGCCGGGGACCCTCTAGGGAGGGAAAAGGAGGGCCAGCGATTAGACGCAGGGACAGGAGGAGGGGAGGAGCCAAGCTGGTCTGTCCTCGAAGGCCGCATCCTCTTGGCAGCCAGGCTGCAGCCTCCCTGCCTGCTTCCATGAGGGACTGGATTCGGGAAGACTCAGGTGAGCATCTGTTTCTTTTCTGGCCCCTGGTGACGCAGGCTGTGAGTCCTGATGGCCGCTTCATCCTCACTGCCGACCGAGACGAGAAGATCCGAGTCAGCTGGGCCGCGGCGCCCCACAGCATCGAGTCCTTCTGCTTGGGGCACACAGAGTGAGTGCCCCTTCCTGCCCCTCCAGCAGAAAGAAGCTCTTTTTGAAAACAGCATCGGCTTGCAGCTCAGCAGGTGCCACTGTAGCTGGCGAGGCCCCACGCAGGTGACAGCAGCCCTGGTACTTGGTCACTGCAGGCGCCATGGGTGCTGCCTGCAAAGCCCTGAAAGGGTGGGGTTCACTCTACGCTGTTACCCGTAGTCTGTGCCAGTGACTTCCCATTGGTCCTGACGGAACGGGAGGGCTTGTTTCTGGGAAACCCCTGTTTCAGTGTGGAGACCCCTGCGCCATGCCCGGCCGTTGTTGGCTGGTGGGCGGTGGTTGTGTTGGGGGCGAGGGCGAACTTTCATGATTTCAGCTATCCAAGAATTAAGCAGCCTCTGCGGCCCGGCGGCGGCCTCTCTCGTGGCAGCAAGCTCTGCCAGGACCCATGTGGAGGTGTTTCTGAGTGCCCGCTTCTCTCTCACACAGAAGGCTCGTTAGAATTTACACAGAGGAAGAGTGCTTAGTGTAATTGGCTGAAATGTTTTAAAATACATTATTTGAGGCAGTGGAAGAAATTGGAGGGAGGGAATTCAATGCTGAGGTTGCCTGTGTTTTCCTGGTTTTGAACGGATGCAAACATTTCCTGTTTAAGAAGGCCAGTCACTGGTGTGTGCCTCGGGATAGCTTATTCTGACTTGCATTTAGTTCCCTAGTGATCCAGCTCTGGAGTTCTCTGGACTGCAGCCCCCGGGCCCCTCCCCTTCGCCCTCTCTAGCTGGGGTCTCTGCAGCTCCCTTGCCTCGCCAGGCACGTGAGGGAGGTTTCTGCTGACGGGAACACGCTTCCCGCCCCTCTAGGGAAATGCCTCATCACTTGGATATATTGAATAAAAACATAGTGTTAAAATGAACTTCAACAGCTCTCTTCCTTCCTCACTCCCCTCCCCCCCCCCCCCCCCCCCCCCCCCCCCCCTCCCTTCTTTTTTCCCTCTTTCCCGTGTTTCCCCGGCTGGAGTGCAGTGGTGCGATCTTGGCTCACTGCAACCTCCGCCTTCCAGGTTCAAGCAATTCTCCTGCCTAAGCCTCCCAAGTAGCTGGGGCTACAGGCTCCTGCCACCACACTTGATTACTTTTTTTTGTATTTTTAGTAGAGATGGGGTTTCACTATGTTGGCCAGGCTGGTCTTGATCTCCTGACCTCGTGATTTCCCCGCCTTGGCCTCCCAAAGTGTTGGGATTATAGGCGTGAGCCACTGCGCCTGGCCTGCTCGTTTACTTTTCAACACAGTGGCTGGCAAATTGAAAACAAACCCCCGTGGCCCCCGTGTGTGGCTGGAGCTGCGTTTCTGCTGGATGGCACTGTTCCGTACCCTTTACTGACATTTCAGTATAGGTTGGTTCACTGGCCGTCTCCCGCTACATCTGAGTGGTTCTGTGGGTCGGTTGGGCCTGTTGCTGTGTGCAGCCCTCAGCGTGGTGCCTGGCATAAGTAGGCACTCAGTAGATACTGCAGTGATTAGAAGAATTATTTTTTGAGATTTTTGTTTCAAACCCACGGTGAAACCCCTTTCAAACTGTTGAGAACTGTGAGGCCACTCGTACCCTTTGCATGGGGCATCCTGTGCCCTATCTGTCCTGGGCCGTGGGCTGCTGTCGGTGCTGTGGTGCCGTGCAGGGCGGTGGCTGCAGGACTGGGCTTAGCTCATGCCATGGCTAGCTCAAGGCAGCAGAGGCCATGGCTGGCAGAGATGGAGTGAGGCTCACGAGTCACCCCATTCCAGGGTCCCTGGGAACCCCGTGCATGAGGGATTGCTTGAGGTCAGGGTGTTAGAGCGGGAAGAAAAGGAGCCTTGTCACCCTTGTAGGTGCCCGAGCCAGATGGGTTTTCGGGCGAGCTGGGCTGCTTGGGTCACTCTTCGCGGCTGTTCTGATGGGAGGGTGCCTGTGACTTTGGGTCCGTTGCTGTTGCAGGCCAAGCCCTCACAGGAGGACTGGGCCGGGCTCAGCAGAGACAGCTCTCTGGCCAGGTCACTCAGAGTTGTTGCTGAGGGGCTGTCGGACCCTGATAGGAATCTGTCTGGGGGCTTGGCTGCTTCTCCTCCCTCCTCTCTCCTCCCTCCCCTCTGTGTGCTGTGTCTTTGAGTTTCCCCCAAGGCTCCTTTCATCACAGTGCAGGTGCCTTGGGCCAGGGTGGGTGCTGGGGGGCCTATGGAGGTGCCGTGGAGCAGAGCTGCTGCAGAGGGGGCTGCAGAGGGGCACAGAGGTGCTTGGGTCTCTGGCAGGCATGGCTGAGGAGCAGCCTGGGTTAGAGGTTGCTGTGCTGTTGGGGACCCAGGAATGACCTCACTCACCTCCCCGATCGTGTCCAGGGGCCTTCACCTGCTTAACCAGGTTAGGGTTAACAGGTACTTCCCATGTTGGCTGTTTTTACTGGATCAGGGGGTTTGGGGCAGAGGCCTCTCTTCCTTAGATGAACAGGCGGCTTCCCCAGGCCTTCCCGTTGCCGCGTGTGCTGGGCCAGCTGACTCTGCTTCTCTCTGTCGCCCTCACAGGTTTGTGAGCCGCATCTCCGTGGTGCCCACTCAGCCTGGACTGCTCCTGTCCTCCTCTGGGGTACGTGTTCTGCCCAGCGTCACCCACCTCTGGATTCTTGAGCCCGCGGGGGAGGGTGGGGTGGGCGCCTCCTGGAGCTGGCCCCTCTGGATCGCTGGTCCCTGGGTGTCCAACCACTAGATGGTGCTTGTTTTTGAATCTTCGAGCTGCCTGTGGCTCGCTCCCGGCTCGTGCTGCTCATTCAGGACTGTGTGGGGGCGTGTGCAGGCGTCTGTGTGTTCACACGTGGGATGAACTAGAACAGGTGTGTGGAAGGCTCCCTTCTGAGAGGGCAGCTGCTCCGTCTGTGATAGTATCGGCGATCAGGATCTCAGGTAGACACAGTAGACGGGGGCCTGTCTGACACCTGGAGGGGTCTCAGTCCATCCCATTATGGGCTGCATTTTTTTTTTCTTTTTGAGATGGGGTCTTGCTACATTTTTTCAGGCTGGTTTCAGACTCCTGGGCTCAAGCGATCTGCCTCCTCGGCCTCCCAAGTAGCTGGGACCACAGGTTCAAGCCCCCTGCACCCGGGTTACCACAGTGCATTTTTACTTGCTGGCTACAACTTCCGTGTCCCAGCAGTTGGGTCCTGGAAGCCTCACGGTTCCGTGATGAGAGACGTGTCTCCTCTGAGGAATACATGAGAAGGATTGTTAGTGATTTTGCCAAGGTGAGGGCCTCGGATTCCTCACAGGGTCTGATTCTGTCCTCTCGCGGAATTGTTGCCCGCACACCACCACCTTCCTCTCCGCTGCCCTTCCCTGCGTTGTCTGCGTTGGCCCCTTGTGTGGTGTGGCAGGATGGCTGGTGGACCTTCCTTGTGTGGTG
>NC_045452.1:36405696-36411520 GCF_002776525.5 Piliocolobus tephrosceles
CAGAGGGTCAGGGTCAGGGTCAGGCTTCGTCAGCGTTTTGTTGTGCACCTTCCAGTCTTTTTATAATAGTGAGGAGAATTCCACGGGCAGAGAGGCCTCCCCAGGCCCCATCTGTCCCTCATGGCTTACTGCTTTGTTTGAGTGGAACGTGTCATCTGGTAGCTGCTGGAAGGCGCGAGGAGGGTGTTTTCTGACTTTGCCTTTCTGGAAATACCTTTAATCTCCTTTTGAGGCCTGGTTGTTAGGTTGGCGGACAAGTCCTGGTTGAAACGGTTTCCCTCGGAGCTTGGGAGACCTTGCCTGCTCTGCTGTCCCACTGGTTGCTCCTGTGGGTTTCCCTTCGCTCTTCCCGTAGAAGCCTGCAGCCGTCTGCCATGGGTCCGTGGGGTGACAGCTGGGCTGTCCTTCTGCCTGGAGGGCGTTCTGTGCCCCAGTGTGTGATGTCAAAGCCGCTGAGGTGACTTGGTGGACCCTGGAGAGGAATTGGCTATGCAGCCAGTGATCTCCAGTGTCCTCTGACCTGGCGCATTTTCTTACATAATTGCTTTCTGTTCTCTACCCCCGCCTCCTGCTGGCTTTTTCTAAAGCTTGTGTTAGTTGAACCACTTTAATTCTCTGATTCTTATTTTTTTTTTTGAGACAGGGTCTCCCTCTGTCACCCAGTCTGGAGTGCAGTGGCGTGATCTCGGTTCACTGCAACCTCTGCCTCCTGGGCTCAAGCAATCCTCCCACCTCAGCCCTCCCGAGTAGCTGGGATTACAGGCAACACACCACCACGCCCCGCTCATTTTTTATACTTTTGTAGTGATGGGGTTTTGCCAGGTTGGCCAGGCTGGTCTCAAACTCTTGACCTCAAGCGATCCACCCACTTCCACCTACTGGGGTTATAGGCGAGAGCCACCATGCCTGGCCATAATTCTCTGATTTCTTTTCTTTCCTGTTCAATCTCGTGTTTCTACTCCTTCAGGAATAGTCTTACTTGGGAGATTGCCTCAACTTTACTTCCAGCCTTCTGTGGAGACTTGAGTTTTATTAGGATTATTTTGAATCTTCAGTTCTTTCTTTCTTTTTTTTTTTGAGACAGAGTCTGGCTCTGTCACCCAGGCTGGAGTGTAGTGGCCGGATCTCAGCTCACTGCAAGCTCCTCCTCTCGGATTTACGCCATTCTCCTGCCTCAGCCTCCCGAGTAGCTGGGACTACAGGCACCCGCCACCTCACCCGGCTAGTTTTTTTTTTCTGTATTTTTTAGTAGAGACAGGGTTTCACCGTGTTAGCCAGGATGGTCTCGATCTCCTGACCTCGTGATCCGCCCGTCTCGGCCTCCCAAAGTGCTGGGATTACAGGCTTGAGTCACCGCGCCCGGCCCGAATATTCAGTTCTTTCTTGCCCTTGGCACGTTCTTTTTTGCAGCCACCCGTTCTCGGGTAGTGCACGTGTCTCTCATCTCCTGAGATGAGCGTGGACTTGTCTTTCTTCGATTTGTTCTGGCGTTGTGTTTGATCCCCTTCTCTGGAGTGTGTGGCCGCCTTTCTCATTGGAGGTTTTCGTCGGATGTCTGGTGATCCCGTCTGCCCGTGTGTGGTGGGAATCAGCACCCGCCGGCCTCAGAGGCTGGATGCGTGTGCCCAGGCTGGGGCCCGAGGGGCTTCAGAGCAGGTGTCTGAGTGTGGGCAGCAGCCCCTTGCCTGCGGACCCCGTAGAACGTGTGGGCCAGTCGGTCTCTTCTGGGTGGTCAGTGTCCCGGCCTTCACTCTTGCCCAGGTCTGTCCCCTGGGGCTCTGGGAGGTGAGTGCGAAGGGGCTAGGTGGCCCTCTCCTCAGTGGGTATTTGGCAACCCCGAGACAGGGCCTCTCGGCTCCGTTTCCCTAGAGCCTTCTGCTGGCCGGGACTTTGAGCCTGAGGATGCATCGGGGAGGTCCTGCTTCTCTTTGGAAAGACATTTGACAGCTCCCCTCACCACCTTGGCCTTCAGCTGCCTGGCCCAGTGTGGTCTTCGGAAGGTCCTGGCACCTCTCGGCCTTCTCTGTGGCTGGCGGGTTTGTTCCCCGGCCTCTAGTCCCCAGGCTTCCTTGCCGTCTCTCCGCGGCTGCCTTCTCTTCTTGCCTGTTGTCTTTGTCTTAGTGGGTTCATGGTTATTAAACATCTTCTTCTTGTCATCGTAGAGAGGTTGGAGGTGAGTGAAATGCCTGGAGATGTGTGTGTTGGTCTCCATGTTTATCTGCCACATTTGTGGCAAGCTGTGTGTGCGTGCATGTGTGTGTGTGCCTGTGTGTGTGTGCATTCATACATCCACTCTTACCTCAGCACCCAGAGGATATGCATCTTCTGTTAGCTGTTTGGGGTATTTCCTTTTCATCTTTTTCATTTAGTCTTTTAAAAATACTCACAAATAGTGCACAGACACTTTCTCATTAGATTTAGTGAGTATTGATTTATTTCTCTCCACTTAATTAGTGCTGTAATGAATTTTTTTAAGCCAGGTATGGTGGCTCCTACCGTGGTCCCAGCCACTCAGAGGCTGAGGCAGTAGGATTGCCTGGACCTGAGAGTCAGAGGCTGCAGGGAGCCAGCAGCAAGCCTGTGAATAGCCACTGCACTGCAGTCGGCTGCGTGGCATAGACCCCATTTCAGTTAAACAAAAAAATAACAACAGATAAAACCAAGAAAAAAAGAGAAACCCTATTTTCCCTTTATGGTGGTTTTAGAGCGTGGAGGCTCTTGGTTCCCATGTTGGCTTCCCGAAGGGTTGTACCAGTCACCATGGGATGGTTGCCGATGACCATGTCCTTCCTGTCATTCTTAGTGAAATGGAACAGTGGCCACGTGCTCGTGCGGCCACGCGTGTCTCCCTGTGGGAATGCATGATTACTGAAGTGAAGTGTGCATTCCCGTGTCTACGTCTGGCCCGGGCACAGCAGATGTGGTCTGGCCTCCTGGCAGATGACAACCTGGCCGTCTGGTGGCCTTGGCTCATTTTGCTGGGATCTGCCTCATTGGCTTTGTCATCTGCCTGGGCATATTGGAACTCGAGAAACAGGTGGTTGGTCACCCTCCTTTCCCCACTATTGTTCTGGATGATTTGCACGACTGATTTACGCAGTCAGAGCAGAGAGCCTTTAATTCCTGAAGGTGGGTGGCATGGCTGTCACTGAGTGGACCCCCGACCACATGCAGCTGTCCTCTCTGTCACCTTGCCTGATGGAAGCCCTGCGACCGTGTGCTAACCTGTGTGTTTGGTGTGTGCAGGACGGTACCCTGAGGCTCTGGGAGTACAGGAGCGGCCGCCAGCTGCACTGCTGTCACCTGGCCAGTCTACAGGAGCTGGTGGACCCCCAGGCCCCCCAGGTAGCTGCTTCTGTTCACTTCTGGGCAACTGAGTGCTCGTAGGCACCTGCAGTCGCTTGGCTTGAGTGGAAAAGGCACTTCGCCGTTGGAAGCGTTTGCTCTCATTGCCAGGCTCTTCCTGTGTGAGGGAAATCTCATAGTTCAAATGCTGAAGATGGCTAGTCACGTCGGGGGAAATAGTTTGTCTCACCGTTGCATGCAAACAGTTAACGGACAGGAAGAGCTCTAATCCTTTTCTGAAGCGGAAGGAGTGGAAGTGCTTGAGCATGCACCTTTGTGGGTCTGCCAGCCAGGTGGGGCAGGGGCGGGACCAGGCCCATCCCAGCATTCTCCGGCCAGCTTGGAGCAATTTCATGATGCCCTGAAAGCCCAGGCCTTGGTGAAGTTTCCTGCCAAACGGTCTGTTCTGTTTCCTAGAGAACTGTGTGGTATGGCCTCTGCCCCCTGCCAGGCAGCCGTGTAAGAGAGGACCAGGCCTTTTCCTCCATGCTTCACGTGGACTCAGGTTCCTGGAAGTTTCCTTCATTTAAAAAAAAAATTGCCGGGCGCGGTGGCTCAAGCCTGTAATCCCAGCACTTTGGGAGGCCAAGGCGGGTGGATCACGAGGTCAGGAGATCGAGACCATCCTGGCTAACATGGTGAAACCCCGTCTCTACTAAAAATACAAAAAACTAGCCGGGCGTGGTGGCGGGCGCCTGTAGTCCCAGCTACTCGGAGGCTGAGGCGGGAGAATGGCGTGAACCCGGGAGGTGGAGCTTGCAGTGAGCCGAGATCGCGCCACAGCACTCCAGCCTGGGCGACACAGCGAGACTCCGTCCCAAAAAAAAAAAAAAATTTTTTTTTTTTGAGATGGAGTCTCACTCTTGCCCAGGCTGGAGTCCAGTGGCGCGATCTCGACTCACAGCACCCTCCCCCTCAGGCTCCTGAGTAGCTGAGATTAAAGGCCACTGTGCCCAGCCTCTTCTTCATTTTTACTATTTCCTCTGCCAGGAAGTGTGGGAGCTCACAGGGCAGTTGTGTGTGTAGCTCTTGTCTCTTCCTTTCCCCGTGTCCTCCGCTCCCTCCTCTCCTTACTCTCTGACCCATTTTGTTGGCTTTGGAGGCTGTCACAGGCCCTGTAGGGAGTGCCAGAGCCACTGAGGGGCTTTTGTCATCTGCGTGGGAAACGGAATCAGCTACCCTCCTTTCTCTGCTGATTCCAGAATGTTCCAGCGCTATTTCCTCTTCCTTGGTATGTGGGGGCGTGAGCATCCTTCGGTTTTGCTCTTGTTGGATCAGAGCGCCCAGCGTCGGGCCCCTGCAGCTGGCGTGAAATTAATGGGCTGCTTCTTTCAGAGGTTTGCTGCGTCCAGGATTGCGTTCTGGTGCCAGGAGAACTGCGTGGCGCTTCTGTGCGACGGGTAAGCTGCGGCGGCACCTCTATGGCCTCCGGTTCTGCAGATCTGCAGGGGGAAGAGTTAGGGGGTTGGCCACTGGCCCACGTCCTTAATGAAGATGTCCTGGATGGTGGTGGCGTTGGTCCAGCACCTCCCCCTGAGAATGTCACTTTTGATGACTGCTGCTGCGTGAGGGTGGGGGCCCCTCTCAGCCAGTGCTCTTCAACCTGACGTTGAACTCCCCTGGCGTAAAGAGCATCAGCAGCCTCTGCCTGGCCTTCTGCAATGACAGACTTTCCCCTGGGCCAGTCGCGGTGGCATCACCTCATTCCCTGCTCGGAGCTGGTTGGATGGGATCCCCCTGGGGTTGGCGGTGCTGACAAGGTGGGTTTAGGGGTGGAGTGCAGTTCTGCTGCTTCTTCCCGAGCAGCCTCTGTGTGTCAGGAAAGGTATTCTATTTGGTGCTTTCGGCACTTTGCATCTTGTCCTTATGACAACTTGGGGAGGTCTCTTAGCTCGTTCTAGAAGTACACAGATGTGAGAGGAGAGCTGTGCCTGAGCCCAGGGCAGGCGTCCTCCTGCCCTGCCCGCCTGTACCGTGCGGTTATCTATTGCTGCATCACAATCCTCCCCAGAGCTTAGGACTTAAACTACGAGTGTGCATCACCCCATGGTTTCCCTGGCGCCGGCACTTGGGAGTGGCGCAGCTGGGGCTTTTAGCGCAGGCTCTCCTGAGGTGGTGCCGGTGAGGGCTGTGCCATCTGGGGTGCTGGCTGCAGAGCGGTGACTGTGGGCCTGTAGTCCTAGTAATTGTGCTCTCTTTCTTCATGGCAAGCACTCCTGTGGTCTACATCTTCCAGCTGGACACTCGCAGACAGCAGTTGGTATACAAGCAGCAGCTGGCGCTCCAGCACCAAGTGTGGGACGTGGCTTTCGAGGAGACTCAGGGCCTGTGGGTGCTCCAGGACTGCCAGGAAGCCCCCCTGGTGCTCTACAGGCCTGTGGGCGGCCAGTGGCAGGTGAGACTCGGCACCTTCCTGATGCCCTGTGCCCTGTTGTTCCATAAGCCTGTGGGCGGCCAGTGGCAGGTGAGGCTCGGCACC
>NC_045452.1:36411530-36445356 GCF_002776525.5 Piliocolobus tephrosceles
TGTTCCATAAGCCTGTGGGCGGCCAGTGGCAGGTGAGGCTCGGCACCTTCCTGATCCTGTGCCCTGCTGTTCTGTAAGCCTGTGGGTGGCCAGTGGCAGGTGAGACTCGACACCTGCCTTATGTCCTATGCCCTGCCGTTCCATAAGCCTGTGGGCGACCAGTGGCAGGTGAGCCTCGGCACCTTCCTGATGTCCTGTGCCTTCCTGTTCCATGAGCCTCTGGGTGTGGGGCGGCAGCTGTGGTTTTTGGGTCCAAATGTGAGCCTTTTTCAACTCAGCCACTTCTGGGACCCAGGGTCTGTGTCCTGAGGGGCAGTGGTTGGGGTTTCTACTGTGGGTGAAGGGAGCCGGTGCCTAGCTGGCTTATCCCGTGTGGTGATGTCTGTAGATGTTCTTTTTTCAGGAGAGTGTGCCCCCCACACCACACTTAGTGATGAAGTTGGCACTCAATGTGGCTAGGGTGTGTGAGACTAACACTTGAAGGCTGGGTTAGCACAATCTCGGCCCTGGGGCATGGGCTGAGCACTCAGGAGCACGTAGAGCCCCGGGTAGAGGAGGGGGCAAGGGCGGTGGGCTGAGCTGCTTTCCTCCGGGGAGACAGTGGGATCCTCAGGCAAGGGCGGCGGGCTGAGCTGCTTCTTTGCTGGGGGATGGGGCGAGCCCTGTACCTTGTCTGCATCGCTCCTGGTAACATGGGAGCAATGCCCCTGCCCGCCCCGTGTCTCACGGGGTTGCTATATAGTTGAGTGGAGTAGGTACCCATTTACTAAAGCTCATTTGAGCACTTTGGAAGCACTTTATTTATTTATTTATTTTTTGAGACTAAGTTTCATTCTTGTTGCCCAGGCTGGAGTGCAGTGGTACGATCTTGGCTCACCACAGCCTCTGTCTTCTGGGTTCAAGTGATTCTCCTGCCTCAGCCTCCCAAGTAGCTGGGATTACAGGCATGCGCCACCACACCCGGCTAATTTTGTATTTTTAGTAGAAACGGGGTTTCTCCATGTTGGTCAGGCTGGTCTCGAATTCCCAACCTCAGGTGATCCACCCGCCTTGGCCTCCCAAAGTGCTGGGAGTACAGGCGTGAGCCACCGCGCCTGGCCTGGAAGCACTTTTAAGCCATCCAGTTCTTTTTACCTGAGAAGTGGCGGGCCACATGATGTCCCCAGTGGGTGCCTGTTGCACCTGCTGGAATCCTGAGGTTGATGAGCTGGGTGTGAAGAGCTCACCCTGGCATCATGGGCCAGGTGTGGGTGCTGCCTCCCCAGGTCTCCATGCAAGGCGAATGGGGGTCATCAGGCACCAGGCAGGGACCTTCCCTGCAAGCCTCTGGCCAGTGTGTGTTGCGTCCTGGTGCTGGGTTTCCAGGCCTGCCTCTTTCTGATGATGGTTTTCCGTTTGTCACCTGCAGTCTGTTCCTGAGAGCACCGTGTTAAAGAAAATCTCTGGTGTTCTTCGTGGGAACTGGGCCATGCTGGAAGGTGAGAGCACAGGTGCAGGCTGCCCTTGGGCGTCACACCCAGCGCGGTCCCCAGAGAAAGCAGAAGCACACACTGTGACCCGCCCGAGGGCCCCGGTGTGCAGTTCAAGAGGGAGGGTAAGCCTGTGTCCCCATCCAGAAGGCGGGCCGGGGCAGGAGGAGGGTGACGCACAGGAGGAGGAGGACCCCGTCCATGGGAGTCAGGCTAACGACAGCCACGCAGGAACCGGGGGCTCAGGGTCTGAGCAGCATCCCCCGCTCCCCACCTGCCTTCAGAGTTGGGCATTGAAGGTCCTCAGGGCAGGGCTGGCATCTGGTGGCTCCCAGAGGGAGCGGGCGCTGTGCTGCCTCGGGCCTGGTCCGCGATCTGGTGGCTCCCAGAGGGAGCGGGTGCTGTGCTGCCTCGGGCCTGGTCCACGGTGTTGAGGGAATTGATCCCACGACAGCGTGCGTCAGCAAGTGCAGGGCCCCACTGGGAGGTCAGGTGGGGATCCAGCCAGAGGCCGTGGGAGTCTTCAGGAGGCTGAGCAGGGGCTGGATGGTCACTGTCCTGACGGGAACATTCAGCTGAGGGGAGGGAATCTGGTCAGCAACTTGTGTGGCTGCGGCTGCAGGAAGGAGAGCAGCCGCGCTGAGGGAGGAGCTGGACGAACATTTTCCACGCTGCCTTCGGGGGACACGGCACACTGTAGTTCTGGGTGCGCCATTGTGCCAGCACTGTGCTGTCTTGGAGTCGATGGTGTCTGCAGGGTGGGTTAGCCCAGCACGGAATCCAGGTACCTCGTTCACGACAAGAAGTTGCTGCTCTGAGGAAGTCTTGCAAAGCCAGAGCCCGCTCCAGTGAGCACTGAGGTTCCTTGGAGCTCTGGAGGGAATGAAACGCAGGTCGGAGGAATTTCCACTGATGGTGGCCTGACCGCCTTCTGCCAAGCTTCCTGAGTGGTGGTGGCACACTGGCTCTGCCTCTGAGGCTTCTCTCCCTCCTGCTTTGCTTAGGATGTTGAGGGTTGAGACAGTCAGGGTTGGGCACCCCCCTCCCGGGTGGTTGGGATCTGCTTTAGGAACACTCCGAGTGGGCCTGTCACCGGCTGTGTCAGGGACTGCAGGCGGCAGTGCTCGTGGCTGGGCATCTGCAGTGCTCGTGGCCCCCGTGCTGTAGGCCACAGGTAGCACGGACCTGTTGAGTGTCACCTTGCACAACGTTCTCAGGCCAAAGCCTGGGCTCACTCTCCTGAGATGTTTCATAGATAGAGTGGCATGTTCCCGGCGCAGACTTGGGGGCTTGTTGGGAGAGGGACGGGGGAGGGCTGCTGCTTGAGTGTCCCACAAGCAGCAGAGTCACTGGAGGGGCGGGAAGGCTGCGCCACCTGCTGGATGGACGGGCTTCAGGCAATGGCTGGTGCGTGAGTTACCGGCTAGGCCTGTGGTTTCCTGGCCAGGCTGAGGCCGTCTCTGTGTGCCTGTGGTCAGTCATTGCCCCCCAATCCTTGGCACTTAGATAAAGTAGATGAAATTCATGTCCATTCCTTGTGGCTGCGGAACATGATATCCCACACTCGATGCCTTGAGGCACCCCACCCTGACCATCGCACTGTTGCTGTGGGTCAGGGGTCCGGACTCAGCTGAGCTGTGTCTCTGCAGGTGGCCACCTCAGCTTCACCAGGCAGGGCCCGACATCGTTCAGTCCGGGTTGTCGGCAGGACAGGGGGCCTCTCTGGCTGTTGGCCAGAAGCCGCTGCTCCCGATCCCCTGCCACCTGGGCCGCTTCACTGGGCGGCACATGGTGCAGTATCGGCTTTCCCTGGGCGCATGAGCAGAGACTGCTGGCAGGGTGGAGGCCCAGCCTTGGTACCCTGGTTTCCGTTACATTCTTTCGTCTTTGCCCCGTTCTGTTAGGAGGCAGTCCTCAGGTCCAGCCAGGGTGTGGGTGCCAGGAGGTGGGTACCATGGGGAACCATCCCAGAAGATGCCCTCCACGGTCCACCGAGGACTCCGGGTGTCACAAAGTAACTCCCTGCTGCAGGGGGCCCACTGTGGTGGCCGAGTCCCATGTTCCTGCCCTACCTGGCACCTGTCCTTGTTCCCCCGTCACAGGCTCTGCCGGTGCGGACGCCAACTTCAGCAGCCTCTACAAGGCCACGTTCGACAACATGACCTCCTACCTGAAGAAGAAAGAGGAGAGACTGCAGCAGCAGCTGGAGAAGAAGCAGCGGCGCCGGAGTCCCCCGCCTGGGCCCAACGGGCAGGCCAAGAAGATGAGGCCCGGGGAGGCGACCTTGAGTTGCTGATTGTGGCGGTCAGTGGTGCCTCTCACCTCAAATTAGAAAAAGCTTTTTCACTTGTTCCCCTGCATCCTGGCATCTCCCTTCAAGAAGGAAAAGGTGAGGTCAGTTGTGACCAGCTCAGAGGACGGGACTGTCCCCTGGGGCTCTAGAAAGAACATTCTGTGTCACCAGCACAGGCTCTTGCTGGGTGCCTGTGCCCCCTTTCTGGTTGAAGGGAAGCCAGACCGGTGGAGTGGAAACTTGAAGCACTTCCTTTTCACGTTGGAGGCCGCGTGCGAGCCTGTGGTGGCGGCAGCTGTCTGTGTTTCTTCTGTTCTCATCTGCCCTTCATGTCTGCTGCGTCTTCCTCTAGGAGCATCTGTGGGCCAATGTTTCTGGCACGGTGGACTTTTTCATGTTGTTCCCGCTGTCTCAGCGTCCAGGTGATGCGCTGCCCCGCAGTAGCTGCTCGCCGCACAGGCTGTTGAAACGCAGCATGAACGCTTCAGCCCGCCCCAGCCCCAGCCCCAGCCATACCCCTTGTGCTCAGGAGCTGCTCCTGGAGAGTGGCTCCCTTGTGGGAAGTGAGAAATGTGTTTCGGAGTCGCAGGGAGCTCTGTCCGGCATCGTGGGGCAGATGGTGAACTTGTTTCAGGAAGTGTGAGCACACGGGCCCAGCTGGCACCCGGTTTACTGGAAGGTGATTGAGGATGTCGTCGTGATTTGATTTGACCTTGGCACACACTGCAGAGCCTCAGGGATGTTGCTGAATTTCAGTCACCAATCAGCAAGGATGAACCTTTGCAATTTCCTAGGAATGTTCAGCGGCAACATAATATACCAAGCAAAACGCCTGGGTGCCTGCACTGTGTGTGAGTGAGGTGCGCACTGCGTGATTTGGGAAGAGGCTTCTGCAGGGGGCAGGCTTTTGGGTACATCACATCATTCGTTCAGGCCAGCTCCTACCTGCTCTCCAGTGATGAAGTCTCCACACAGGAACAGGTTCATGCTGGCGATGACTTTGATGGGTGTTGCTGGGGACTTAGAATCCTTTTGTGTATCCAAAGCTGGAATGCTTCAAATTTTTCATAAGTGCCTTGTTTTCCTTTTAACATTGATCTGGAAACAGTGCTTTCTGCAAAGCTGAGGCCCACTCCTCTCTGCTGGGGACCAGGGGTTTTAGAAGGCGGGGGTCACGCTGGACCACCGTCCTGTACGAGCAGCCTGGTCTCCTTCACACTACTGGGGCATCTGGCATAGGGCATGCTCTCTCGTCCATAGTCTGCTTTGAAAGTCTTGGTTGTAGGAGAGGTGCAGGTCCGCCTTGCTGGCGTCTTCACCTAAGATAGGGGCCGGCAGACAGGCCCATGCGCTGCATCCCGCCCACAGCCTGATATATGGCCTGGGAATGGCTTTTTTCCATTTTAAAAATGGTTGAAAACAAATTAAAAATATATTTCGTGACATGAAAATCATGAAATTCACATTTCATTGTCTGAGAATAAACTCTAACGGACGCAGCCATGCCTGCCTGTCCACATCTCATCTGTGGCTGCTTTGTGCTGTGGCCGCAGAGCGGAGTGGCTGGGACTGAGACCGAATGGCCTCCCGACAGGGCCGCATCTCTCCACGAGGACTGCAGGGCTTCTCCGAGGCTCTGCTTCCTCTCCAGCGGTGCCGGCTTCCTGCTCTTCCTCAGCATCCTGCCTTGGTCGTGAGTTGGTCCCTCTGCCAATAGCCATTTGTGTGTCTCAGTGGCTGGTGCAGCCGCCGCCTTGCTGGTACCTTGACTGATAGACTGGTTCCTGTTCACCTACCCGAAGTCATCCCGGAAATACCTCTTACCCACAGTTGTATGGGTTGAACCCAGCTCCACATGTGTTTAGAGTTTTGTCTCTTGCCCCTTCACCCAGCACAGCAGCACCCACCGCCTTTCTGTCCCCTGTGACTGCCTCGCAGCTGGGTCTGTTCTGTGAGATGTCGCCACCCTGATTGCCATCTGGGAGGATCTCACGCCTTCAATTTCATCTGCTCTCTTCCATTATTTTTTAGTTTCTGTGTATTTTACTTTTGGGACATTCCTTAGACTTTGTTCTACCTCTTTAATTAAGAAAATGTGGTCATTGTATTTTTTTTTTCTTTTTTTTTTGAGACAGAGTCTCACTCTGTTACCCGGGCTGGAGTGCAGTGGCACGATCTCGGCTCCCTGCAACCTCCACCTCACTGCAACCTCTGCCTCCCACGTTCAAGCGATTATTCTACCTCAGCCTCCCAAGTAGCTGGAATTACAGGCACCCACCACCACGCCTGGCTAATTTTTGTATTTTCGTAGAGATGGGGTTTTGCCATGTTTGCCAGGCTGGT
Organism: Piliocolobus tephrosceles; assembly: GCF_002776525.5. NCBI lineage: Eukaryota > Metazoa > Chordata > Mammalia > Primates > Cercopithecidae > Piliocolobus > Piliocolobus tephrosceles. The sequence goes on from NC_045452.1 coordinate 36,417,636, forward strand.
CTCCAACTCCTGACCTCAGGTGATCCTCCTGCATCGCCCTCCCAAAGTGCTAGGATTATAGGTGTCAGCCACTGTACCCAACCTGTTGTATTTAAATCTAAGGAATTTCTTCGAGACTGTCTCGCGCTGTCACCCAGGTTGAAGTGCAGTGGTGTGATCTCGGCTCACTGCAGCCACAACCTCCCAGGCTCAGGCAGTCCTCCCACCTTGGCCTCCCAGAGTGCTGGGATGACAGGCATGAGCCACTATGCCCAGCCCCTCTTTTCTCCATTTTGGTTACGGTATGTGTACTGTACATCTGAAAAGTGCATGTGAAATGCTAGAACTGGGATTTCAGCAACTGAATGCACGTGTGCAACTACCCACGAGAAGCAGGACACTTAGCACCTGCTGAGAAGCCCCCACGCCCGTGTTCCCTTCTAGGCACTGCACACGCATGCTGGCCGGCCTGACCTCAGTGTCCCTCTGTTGCTCCGGCTGCTTCTGCTTCTCCCTCTGAGGCTTCACCTTGTTGCTTGTGGTTGTGGATTGTTCTTTCTCAGTGCTATGCCAAGTACTCCATTATGTGAAAATTCACAGCGCGTTCGTTCTATTATTGATGGGCGTTTGGGTAGTTTCCACAGTTCGGCTGTTAGGAATAGTGCAGTGATGAACATGCTGGCACCTGTCTTCTGTTTTTTTTTTTTTTTAATTTTTAGAGACAGAGTCTTGCTCTGTTGCCCAGGCTGGAGTGCAGTGGTGTGACCTTGGCTCATTGCAACCTCAGCCTCCTGGGCTCAAGCGATCCTCTCACCTCAGCCTCCCGAGTAGCTGGGACTGCAGGTGTGTGCCAGCATGCTGGCTAATTTTTGTAGTTTTTGTAGAGATAGTGTCTTGCTCTGCTGCCCAGGCTGGTCTTGAACTTCTGGCGTCAAGCAGTCCTCCTGCCTTGGTTTCCCAAATCACTGGGATTACAGGCATGAGCCACCGCCCTCAGCTAGCATCTGTCTTCTGGAACATTTGTAAGCAATTTCTGTGGGGCATGTACTTGTGCGTGGAATTGCTGACTCTCAGTTACGTACGTTTCTCTTAGAAGATCCTGCCAGTCCTTCATCCCAGACCCCGACCCCAGCGTGGAAAACACAGTGCATCCTCATGCCTCGTGTTTGCGACTGTGGTGGCTTATGATCGACTCGGAACGCCCACAGTGTGTGGTGTGGAGTTTTGCAGGGGGCTGACCTGCAGTTCCTACAGACTGGTGTAGGAGCCAGTGACGCTGCCCACCTACGATCCAGACCTAACCTTGATCCTGTTCTCTGAGGCCACCTTACCAAAACCTTGGCTCACCCAGTCTTAGATCATGCACCCTGGGGGAAACCTGCCGCGAGGTCACGAGAGCACTCAGCCAGCCTACAAAGGTTACCACGGCAGAGAACTGAGGCCTCCTGCCAGCAGCCAGTAGCACCTGACCAGCCATGAGGGCCCCTCCGGGAAGGAGAGCTTTCTGTGTTTCTTCCTGCACCCCGTATATGTTGACGTGATACGTTTTTCTTTCTGATTTCCCTTGTGATTTCTTTGGTCCGTGGGTTATTTGGAAGTATAGTTTAATTTCCAAACATTTAGGGTTTTCTTCCAGAATTTGTTTCTGGTTTCTGGTTTTAATTCCATTGTGGTCTCAGAATATACTTTGCTGACTTCCCTCTGTTTAGATTTGTTGAGCCCTGTGTTGTGCTTCACAGCTGGGGGGTGATTGCATGTGCACGTGCAGGTGTGTGTGGCCCCCACACGGTGTCTCCAGCTATCCCTGTTTTCCCTCTCCGTGCCCAGCGCGCCCTTCTCAGCCCTGCCAGGTGACCCTGGAGCTGGGCCCTCCCTGTGCCCTCCTTTGCAGGTTGGCACAGTGTTTGGCTCTGTCACTGGGAGGAACTGGAGGGACTCCACAGGAGGGAGGGGCCTGCCCTCCTGGTTCTAGTGTGCTTGCTTTTGCTGGCTTCCATGGTGTGTGCCTGCCAAACTCATGGTGGGGGTGGAGGCTCTCAGTGACAGTCTCCGGGAGTTTAGCGACACCCAGGTTCATTCCTCATGGTGGGAAGGATTCCTGCTAAGCTTCCTTGCCTTTGTCCAGCTCTCAGGGGGTCTGCCTCCCTCCTGCCCCAGGGAGAGCTGCTGGGTGAGTCCCACTGGCACTCCTGCCCCGGGTTTCCTGCTCTCAGGCCTTGGCCTGCTGCACCTCGGCCAACTGCACCACCTGGCACATCATAGCCCCACTCAGATCAGAGCTGCGTCTCAGCCGACGTGAGGTTCCGAGGTTCTCACGGGGATCCAGACTCAACGCTTGTAGGTTTGTTGTCTCAGTCCTGGAGGTGGAGGTTCTCACGAGGTCTCAGCGCCCCATTCTTGGAAGTCTCTTTACATGTTAGTGGAACCCTCTGTTCCTGTTGAATCATTCTTCGTGTTAAATGTTTCTGTCTCTTGACTGATACGTGATTATCAGTCATCATGTTAAGTATTCTGCGGCTGCTTTTTTGATTTTTTTCTCTTTATCCCTGGTTTTCTGTAATTTGATAAGCTTTAGGGTATGTGTGTGTGTTCTGGGGTTTGTCAAGATTTGTAGGATTTGTCATTTTTATGCAATTTGGAAATATTCCAGCTATTCACAGACTCCTACCCTGCCTCCTACAGTCCCAGGTACTCGAATGGGCTGGTTGCTCTGGACTCATGGGTCCGTGAGTCTCTGCTCACCTTTTTCAGTTTGTGTTTCATTTTCAGTAGATTCTGTTTCCACGTCTTCAAGCTCACTGATATTTCTTTTAAGCTGCTGTTACGCCATGGCCGTTTTCCGTATGAGCCATTATATTTTCTCATCTCTATAAATTTGGTTTTGGTATTTTAGAAAATGTCTTCCAGGTAGGCTGGTGCTCACACCTGTGATCCCAACACTTTGGGAGGTTGAGGCAGGGGGATTGCTTGAGCCCAGGAGTTTGAGACTAGCCTGGGCAACACAGTGAGACCTCATCTTTAAATTAAAAAGGCTAGATGCTGTGGCTCACGCCTGTAATCCCAGCACTTTGGGAGGCTGAGGCCAGTGGATCACGAGGTTAGGAGTTCAAGACCAGCTTGGCCAATATGGTGAAACCCTGTCTCTACTAAATATATAAAAAATTAGCCGGGCACAGTGGTGCACTCCTGTTGTCCCAGTTATTTGGGAGGCTGAAGCAGGAGAATCGCTTGAACCTGGGAGGCAAAGGTTGCAGTGAGCCGAGATCGTGCCACTGTATGTACTCCAGCCTGGGTGACAGAGCAAGACTCCGTATAAAAAAAAAAAAAATTAGCCAGGTGTGATGGCACATACCTGTAGTCCCCAGCTGCTTGGGAGGCTGAGGCGGGAGGATCACTTGAGCCTGGGAGTTTGAGGCTGCAGTGAGCCATGATCACACCACTGCATTCCAGCCTGGGTGACAGAGTGACTATCTCAAAAAAAAAAAAAAAAGCACACCAGTGTCTTCCATTTCTCTTCTAATCATACTCATGCTTTAAAAAATACTCTTGAGCATATGGAGCAAATTTAAGATAATTGTTCCTTTTCTGCTAATTCATTGTCACTGTCATATCTAGGTCTGTTTCTGTTGACTGTGGACCACTTACGTGCAATCTGTCGGCCGAAGATGAGCTTACTGGGATGTAGCTCCATCGTAAGTCGAGGAGCGTCTGTGATTTGTCCTCTGCTTGTGGGATATGTTTTTCTGCTACTGAGTCTGTCTAGTAAATTTTTTATTATGAACACGTGGAGATGTACATTGTTGAGTGCGAAGTTTTGTTACTTTCCTCTAAAGAATATTACGCTTTCTGGCAGGCTGTTGAGCCCCATGTAGATTAATTTGGTCTTTTTCAGGTTTGTTTTAAGCTCAGTAGAGTGAGGCTGGAGTAGCCTTTCCTTGGGATGATTTAGTGCTTCCAAGGTGTGACCCTAGAATCCTGGGTATTCAGAAGTGTCTGCACACTGGCTGAAGGGACGAGGTTGATTTCTGCGCAAGGCGCAGGAATTGTTTGTCTTACCCTCTGGGGGTTGTTCTTTCCTCAAAAGCTACTCTTTAGCGTCCTGGGGTTTTACAGAACGTGTAGGTCGGTGTTCATTGGAAGACCCTGACGGGACCCTGGTGCGTATTTCCTTCTGTCTGTGCGGCTCCCCTCCCCTTTGTGGGTATCCTGTCCCAAATTCTGGCTGCCTTCGCCTTAGCTACACCAGGGAGGCCAAGAGGCCTGCTCAACGCACTCCCCTTCCAGACAGGGTGCAGACAGGGCCCCTCCCATCTCCTGGATGGCTGCGGCCCCTGTGCAGAATTTCTGCGTGGGCACTTCTCAGTCTGGGGGCCTCTTCCCCAGGGAGTCCCCCGGTGGTGACCGTATTGCCTCAGGCTCACTGTGCACTAGGCAGGTCACATTGATGCTGCCTGAGGGGCAGGGGTTACCTCCCGGTGGTTCAGGTGAGAAGCCCGAGGTCCAGGTGAGGAGTGTCTGGCTGCCCATGCAGTGTTTGGACAGTATGCCAGCTCCGGCCAGGAGGCCCAGCTTCTCCAGCCCAGCCTGCGCCCCCCAGGAAATGCCCCAGTTTACTCCCCTGGGGCAAAGGCCCTTGGCTGGCTGAGCGTCCCCTCTCCCAGCACTGGAGGCACCTACAGTTGCTCGTCTGTTCATTTACTCCTGGGAGTGGAAACTCATATGCTGAGTGGCAGTGATACTGCAGAGCTGACACCAAACCCCACAGCCCGCCCGGTCACCTGCTTCACCGAGGGCCACAGCCCTCTGGGGTCAGGCGGCCACAGGGTTCCTGGCCATGTGGGACATCTGTTCTGTGGCCCTGCTCAGGATGGCACACGTGGCGGGGACTGGCCCTGGGGTCGAGGCATGGGCTCAGCCACCGCCCTGCAGGGATGCAGCCAGGGACCTCTTCCCGGCTGAACCATTTAGACCAGAATCGCACAGCAGCGCCCGCTCCCCTACAGCAAGACCTCACCTAGGGGTCCCCACGGAGGAGCCAGGGAAGCTTGAGGGTCCCAGAGGAGTGTGGAGCATGCACCGTGCTGCACACACACATGCATCATACATGTACGTACGCATGTGCCACACCACATCACACCATACATGCACACACACCCACCACACCATACTACACTACACGCACTCGTGCACCATACATGCACACCCACACACCACACATCACACGTGCACATTCCACACCATGCATGCACACACACCCACACCATGCTACACTACACTATACACACACACCATACATGTACTTACACATGTACCACACGTCACTTGTGCACACTCCACACCATACATGCACGTACCATACCACACACTACACACATGCACCTTCTATGTACATGCACAGGTACCACATCATGCATTCGCGTACCACACATCCACATACACGTGCCACTAAACTTACGCATCATACTTGCACATGCACGTGCCACACCACACTACACACACATGCACCATACATGCACATACACTCATACATGCCATCCACATCCACATCCACACATGCACGCATACACCATACACACAGGCACACACCACATATGCCACACACCACACGCATGCACACACCGTAGATGCATATACGCACAACCACACACATCACATGTGCACATTCCTGCACCATACATGCATATATTCATACACCACACATACATATATTCATACAGAACACATCACAGTACACCACACCATGTATGCACTTACGCACCATACGTGGACATACACTCATATACATTCACCACACATACCCTCACTACATACACGCACACAAACATCACATACACTCGCACCATATGTGCATTGTGCACATACTCCTACACACACCACATTACACCACACACCACACCACATGCGTACACACGTCCACTCATGCGCACAGACACCATGCAGATAAAGGTCCACACCACATATACCACACACATTATACCACATGCTACACCACACACAAACCATACATGCACATGCTACACACTACCACACCATCCCACTCACACCATACACGTACATACACACTCTACACATGCATACATGCACACAGCGTCAAACACACAGACACACCACAAACGTACCACACCACATACAGCTTTGCACACACAAACACACCGGACCACTTACATCATACATGCACACACAACTACACTATGTAGACACCATACAGACACACCACACCACACCACATACACACCACATAGATATGCACATACACAAATACCACATCATACTGTTTACACATGCCATACCTGCACGGACACCATACAGACACACCACACGCGCATACACATACAGAGTTGGTCTGGAGATGGAGTCACTGCAGCCAGCAGGGGTGGCGTGCAGACAGGAGGGCCTAACTCTGCCAGGCATGGCAGGTACACAGAGGTGGCCCTGGGAACCCTCCTCCTGCCCAGCCCCTCCCATCCACCCACCCACCATGTTTGGGGGTTGGGGACCTCCAGAGTAGGCAGGGGCTTGCTTCCAACAGATTTGGGAGAGGGCACCCATTAGGGAGAAGAACACAGAGGCCTTGGGAGTGAAAACTGACCATGGAAAGCAACAGGAACATTCTGCTAAGGAGCGGAATGAAAAATCCTGGAGAACAAATTCCTGAGCAGGAGAACGGAACGGAGGAGTCAGCCGAAGAGGGTAAAGAGATGGGGACAGGAAAGAAAACCTGTGGGATGAGATGTTGCTGTGTGGCTCAGGCTGGCCTCCAACTCTTGGGCTCAAGTTATCCTCGCATCTCAGCCTCCCAAAGTACTGGGATGATAGGCATGAGCCATCACACCCAGCCAGAAAGCAGAGGGTTTTTTGTTTGTTTTTTGAGACAGAGTTTCGCTCTTGTTGCCCAGGCTGGAGTGCAGTGGTGTGATAATGGCTCACTGCAACCTCAACCTCCCAGGTTCAAGAGATTCTCCTGCCTCAGCCTCCTGAGTAGCTAGAATTACAGGTGTCCACCACGCCTAGCTATTTTTTTGAATTTTTAGTAGAGATGGGATTTCATCGTGTTGGCCAGGCTAGTCTCGAACTCCTTACCTCAAGTGATCCGCCTGCCGCGGCCTCCCAAAGTGTTGGGATTACAGGTGTGAGCCACCGTGCCTGGCTTTCATTTTGCCTTTAAAAATCTCTGCTTGGCTGGGTGCGGTGGCTCACACCTGTATTCCCAGCAGTCTGGGAGGCCGAGGTGGGTGGATCACCTGAGGTCAGGAGTTTGAGCCAGCCTGGCCAACATGGTGAAACCCCATCTCTATTAAAATTACAAAAATTAGCCAGTTGTGGTGGTGTGTGTAGTCCCAGCTATTTGGGAAGCTGAGGCAGGAGGATTGCTTGAACCCGGGCGGTGGAGGCTGTAGTGAGCCAAGATCGTGCCACTGCACTCCAGCCTGGGTGACAGAGAGAGACCCCGTTTCAAAAACAAACAAGCAAACAAATTTGACAGGAGACAGTCACACAGTTCAGAAAGGATTATGCAAACCAGAATCAATAGTGACCTGATGAACCCGGGTTCCTGACGGTTCCAAACCAGGGAGGCTGAAGGTCCCAGCTAAACAGTGACGGCACCTCGGGGAAGTGGGTGAGAGGTGCAGCGGGCTGTGGAAGGAGGTCAGAAGGATCCAGGCCCTAGTCCAGGCTGCTGGTGATGAGAAGTAAACAGGGTACAGGGCGACGAGCAAGTTCTGGAGCCCGAGGAGCAGCCGCCGGTGCCAGCGCTGTGGGTGGAGGTCGGAGTCCCTCCTAAGGCGCAACCAATGCGTTTGGGACCCGGGAGCGGAGCCCGCGCCTCCCCAGCGGCCTCCCCGGGGTCTCGGGATCACCTGGCTGGGGAGGAGGCCTCGGCTCCGCAGAAACCCGGGGCGGCCGCGGGTGCCTCACTGCAGAAATTCGCGGCCTCGAGTCGGGTGACTCGAGGATGAGTCAGAGGGTCCCGAGAAGGACCTCGCGCATCCCCGCCGGACTCCATCCTCCTGGATTAGGTGCGGAACGGCCCAGGCCACCAGGACCCCCAGGCGCAGCTCAGTCCGTGGACGCTACCTTAAGGCCGGCAGCAGAGGGCAGGGCCGAGGCGGGGCTGGGGCTGGGGCTGGGGCGGGCGGAGGGCGGAGGGCGGGGAGGGCTCTCCGGGGAGGTCAAGGCCAGGGCTAGGCTTTCAGGCTCAGCCCTTTTTTCAGCCCTTTTCCGAGGGCTCCCGGGGGGCGCTGTGAGCAGAGGGGCCCCAGGTGGAGAAAGTGCTGCAGGCCAGGGGTGGGGAGGGCAGCAGGGGCGGGGCAGAAACCCAGGCGGGGACTTGAGGTGTCCCAAGGGTCCCTCGGGCTGCAGGGACAGGGGAGCGGAGCAAGGGGTATGGCTTGGGCGGGTGCCGGGAGACGGTGGGTGCCCTTTATTCTGAAGGGGGATGTGCTGCCCAGGGCAGTGGGACCTGGAATTACATTTTGAGATTTCCAGGAAAGTTTCAGGTGGAGGCAGAGGCTGGGCACAGAGGAAAATGTGGCAGTGGCGGAGTGTGGGGTGAGAGCTGCGAAGAGAGGACATCACTGAGGTGGACAGTGGGTCAGAGAGAGGGACAGAGACAGGGAGAGGGACAGGAGTTTTGTAAACATCCTGGACGGGTTTGGCAGCCATCAGCATTGCCTTCCATTTATGGACAAAGCAAGGGTGCCCAGAAGAAGCCAGAAGCCAGTATGGAAGCCCAGGCCTCCCTGCCGCCACCCGGTGCTGGCTGAGCTGCAAATGGCTGTGCAGAACCTCCTCCATTCCCCACCCTGGTCTGGCCGGACCACAGGGCCCTTTGGTTCTTTTTTTTTTTTTTTGAGACAGGGTCTCGCTCTGACCCCCAGGCTGGAGTGCGGTGGCCCGATCTCAGCTCACTGCAAGCTCCGCCTCCCGGGTTCACGCCATTCTCCCGCCTCAGCCTTCGGAGTAACTGGGACTACAGGCGCCGGCCACCACGCCTGGCTAATTTTTTTCGTATTTTTAGTAGAGACGGGGTTTCACCGTGTTAGCCAGGATGGTCTCGATCTCCTGACCTCGTGATCCGCCCGCCTCGGCCTCCCAAAGTGCTGGGATTACAGGCGGGAGCCACCGTGCCCGGCCGGCCCGGCCCTTTGGTTCTTCTCCCAGATCCTGAGTCTGAGAGCCTGACCCACACTCCGAAGCAGTGCTTGGTGGAGTCTGCCCTGAAGATGCACGTCCCACAAACACACACCCAAGGTTATTTGTTGTGCTTTGTTCACAAGGGAGCACTGTGCAGCTGTGACAGATGAGTGACAGTGTGGGGTGGTTCCCACGACCCGCTGCTCAGCATGAAGGCAGGTGCAGATGTGTGTCTGCAGTGTGTGCCCTTCAGATAAGAGAGATGGGAGAGACGCAGTTACGCGGGTGCCCTGGAGGAAGGAAGGATAAACCAGGACCTAAAGAGAGTGGCTGCCCGCGGGGGTGGATGGGAGTGGGGCAGAAAGAAGGGAACAGGAGTGGAGTAGCAGGGATGGGGCGGGGCAACATTTTTCCAAGGAGACTTTCTGTGAAGTGCCCCATTCTTCGAATCACAGTGAGGTATCACAGCCCCCAAAATAAACAGTGAAGATCAACCAGGTTGTGGGAGGAATCCCAAATGGATATAAACAGTAACAAGCAAACCTCACTGTTCAAAAATAACAAGTTCACCACCCTGAATTCAGGGTGAAGGAAAGAAACGAGTAACTGTGGGCCAGGGACGGTGGCTTACGCCTGTAATTCCAGCACTTTGGGAGGCTGAGGCAGGATCACCTGAGGTCAGGAGTTCAAGACCAGCCTGGCCATCATGGCGAAACCCTGTCTCTACTAAAAATACAAAAATTAGCCGGGCGTGGTGATGCACACACCTGTAGTCCCAGCTACTGGCAAGACTGAGGCAGGACGATGGCCTGGACCCAGGAGGCGGAGGTTGCAGTGAGCTGAGATCATACTCCAGCCTGGGCTACAGAGTGAGACTCTATCTCAAAAAAAAAAAAAAAGTAGTAACTTCGGAAAATAGGATTTAGATGGATACCCTAAGTTTAAAGACAAAAAGAACTGGACAGAATACCGGAGATCAAGCTTGTCCAACTTGCGGCTTGTGGGCTGTATGCGGCCCAGGACAGCTTTGGATGCGGTCCAACACAAATCTGTAAACTTTGGTAAGACATCCTGAGATTTTTTTTTTTTTTTTTTAGCTCATCAGTCATCATTAATGTTAGCGTATTTTATGTGTGGTACGATACAATTGTTTCATTGTGGCCCAAGGAAGCCAAAAGATTGGACACCCCTGCTGTAGATCGTGAATGTTTTTCACACAGGGGTCCAGGCTAGCAGTTCTGAAATGTCTGTACACATGAGGATTGACCACACAGGGAAATCTAATCTAATCTACAGTGGACAGTGAGAGCCAGGGGGAGGCCAAGGAAATTCGCCCTTGGTGTTGGGTTGGCATCCGAGGTATCTGTGTAAACCCGTGGTTTTTTACCATGTGTGTATGCAGGTGGATACAGGAATAAATGCAGAAGTGTGCCTATGCTTGGGCTATTATGTATGCACATCTTTTCTAGGTCTTTAAGCTCAAAGGGCCTGGAAACGACGATGTCCCAGCCACAGTGAGCTCACTTTGCACTCAGATCTTCGTTTTCCAGCACCTTTCTTTCTTTCTTCCTTCCTTCCTTCCTTCCTTCCTTCCTTCCTTCCTTCCTTCCTTCCTTCCTTCCTTCCTTTCCTTCTTTCTTTCTTTCTCTTTCTCTCTCTCTCTCCTTTTTTTTTTCTTTCAGAGTCTTGCACTGTCACCTAGGCTGGAATGCAATGGTGTGATATCGGCCTACTGCAACCTCTGCCTCCTGGGTTCAGGAGATCCTCCTGCCTCAGCCTCCCGAGTAACTGGGATTACAGGCTTCCACCATCATGCCTGGATAATTTTTTTGTATTTTTAGTGGAGATGGGGTTTCACTGTTGACCAGGCTGGTCTCAAACTCCTGACCTCGTGATCTACCCGCCTTGGCCTCCCACAGTGCTTGGATTACAGGCTGTGCCTGGCCTCCCAGGCTGGGATTAAACTGCACCTGGCCTCTTTTTTTTTTTTTTTTTTTTGAGACGGAGTCTCGCTCTGTCGCCCGGGCTGGAGTGCAGTGGCCGGATCTCAGCTCACTGCAAGCTCCGCCTCCTGAGTTCATGCCATTCTCCTGCCTCAGCCTCCCGAGTAGCTGGGACTACAGGCGCCCACCACCTCGCCCGGCTATTTTTTTTTTTTTTTTTTATGTAGGCCCTATGGCTATAAACTTCCCTATTAGTACTGCTTTTGCTTTTTCCCATAGTTTTGATGTATTGTGTTTCTATTATCATTTGTTTCAAGAAGACTTTCAATTTTCTTCTTAATTTCATCATCAACCCACTGGTCACTCAGGAGTGTATTGTTTTTGTTTTTTTTAATTTTTTTTTTGAGATGGAGTCTTGCTCCGTCGTCCAGTCTGGAGTACAGTGGCGCAATCTTGGCTTACTACAACCTCCACCTCCTGGGTTCAAGCGATTCTAGCATATTGTTTTATCTCCATGTATTTGTATAGTTTTCAAAATTCCCCTTGGTACTGATTTCTGGTTTTATTCCATTGTGGGCAGAGCAGATGCTTGATATTATTTCAGTGTTTTGAATGTCTTAAGACTTGTTTTGTGACCTAACATGTGATTTCTCCTTGAGAGTAATCCATGTGCTGAGGAGAAGAATGTATATGCTGCAGCTGTTGGATGAAATGTTCTGTAGATATCTATTAGGTCCATTTGGCCTGTAGCAGAGATTATGTCTGATTATTTTTGTTGATTTTCTGTCTGAAAGGTCTGTTGAATACTGACAGTGGGGTGTTGAAGTCTCCAGTTACTGGTGTATTGGGGTCTGTCTCTCTCTTTAGCTCTAATTATATTTGCTTTATGTATCTGGGTGCTCCAGTGTTGGGTGCATAGGTATTTACAATTGTTATATCCTCTTGCTGAATTGACCCCTTTATTATTTATATAATGGCGTTCTTTGCCTCTTCTTTAGTTTTTGTCTTGAAATCTGCTCTTACAGAACTGTAGCTACTCCTGCTCTCTTTTGATTTCCATATTCATGGGATATCTTTTTCCATCTGTTTATTTTCATTCTATGTGTGTCTTTGTAGATGAAGTGTGTTTCTTGTGGGCAGCAGATCATTGGGTCTTTTTTTGGTTTTTGTTTGTTTGTTTTTAAATCCTTTCAGCCACTCTGTCTTTTCTGGAGAGTTTAGTCAATTCTCCTTCAGTGTTACTACTGATAAGAAAGGACTTACTCCTGCGATTTTGTTATTTGTTTTCTGGTTGTTTTGTGGTCTTCCTTCTTTCCTTCCTGTTTTCTTTTCAGTGAAGGTGATTTTCTCTGGTGGTATGATTTAATTTCTTGCTTTTTGTTATTTGCATATTCATTGCATTTTTTAAAAATTTGAGGTTAACATGAGGCTTGCAAATACTATCTTATAATACATTATCTTAAACTGATGACAGCTTAACATTGATTGCATAAACAAACAAGCAAAAAGAAAACTAATTAAAACTCTACACTTTAACTTCATCCCTCTGCTATTTCACCTTTTGTTGTCTATGTCTTAAAAAGTTGTAGTTATTATTTTTGATTGGTTCGTCGTTTAGTCTTTCTACTTAAAAGCAGTTTACACACCGTAATTACAGTGTTATAATATTCTGTGGTTTTCTGTGTGCTTATTATTACCAGTGACTTTCATACCTTCAGAAGATTTCTCACTTCTCATCAATGTCCTTTTCTTTAGCGTTTCTTGTAGGACAAGTCTGGTGAGGAGTGTTCTATAACCTTCTTATACTTGAATATTGATCTCTTTCTCTAGGTTTGGAAAGTTCTTTGTTGTTATCTTTTTGAATAAACTTCTACCCCCGTTTCTTTCTTTACCGCCTCTTAAATTCACCCCTTTGAGGCTATTTTCTAGTTTTTATAGGCATGCTTCATTATTTAATAATGCCCCTAGGCATGTAATAATGTGTTAAACATTATGTGTTAAATATGGTACATTCATTTTACGGGTTACTATACAGCATTTAAAAGAATGTGAAATCCCTCAGCTTTTGTTTGCCTGGGAAAGTCTTTTTTTTTTTTTTTTTTTTTTCTGAGACGGAGTCTCACTCTGTCGCCCGGGCTGGAACGCAGTGGCCGGATCTCAGCTCACTGCAAGCTCCGCCTCCCGGGTTCACGCCATTCTCCTGCCTCAGCCTCCCGAGTCTGGGACTACAGGCGCCCACCACCTCGCCCGGCTAGTTTTTTGTATTTTTTAGTAGAGACGGAGTTTCACAGTGTTAGCCAGGATGGTCTCGATCTCCTGACCTCGTGATCCGCCCATCTCGGCCTCCCAAAGTGCTGGGATTACAGGCTTGAGCCACCACGCCCGGCCGGGAAAGTCTTTATTTAAGGATATTTTCTCACCAGATGTACTATTCTAGGGTAAAAGTTTTTTGTGTTTTTTTTTTTCCTTCAGCACTTTAAATACATCATGCCACTCTCTCCTGGCCTGTAGGGTTTCCCCTGAGAAGTCTGCTGCCAGTCATATTGTAGCTCTATTGTACGTTATTTCTTTCTTTTCTCTTGCTACTTCTAGGATCCTTTCTTTGTCCTATGGAAGCTTGATTATTAAATGCCTTGAGGTACTCTTCTTTGGGTTAAATCTGCTTGGTGTTCTATAACCTTCTTGTGCTTGAATATTAATGTCTTTCTCTAGGTTTAGAAAGTTCTTCTTATTATCCCTTTGAATAAACTTCTACTCCTATCTCTTTCTCTTTCTCCTCCTTAAGGTCAATAACTCTAGTTTTGCCCCTTTGAGGCTGTTTTTTAGGTCTTGTAGGCATGTTTCATTATTTTTATTCTTTTTTCATCTCCTCTGACTGTGTGTTTTCAAATAGCCTATCTTCAAGGTCACTGATATTTTCTTCTGTTTGATCAGTTCTGCTATTAAGAGACTCTCATATGTTCTTCGTTATGTCAATTGCACGTATCAATTTCAGAATTTCGGCTTGACGCTCTTGAATTATTTCAACCTATTTGTTAAATTTATCTGATAGAAATCTGAATTCTGTCTCTGTGTTATGTTGAATTTCTGTGAGTTTCCTACAAATAGCTCTTTTGAATTCTCTGTCTGAAAGATCTCCTATCTCTGTTTCTCCAGGGTTGGTCCCTGCTGCCTTATTTAGTTCATTTGGTGAGGTCACGTTGTCCTGGGTGGTCGTGATACTTGTGGCTATTCATTGGTGTCTGGGCCTTGAAGAGTTAGGTATTTATTTTAGTCTTTACAGTCTGGGCTTATTTGTATCCATTTGTATCCATTCTTCTTGGGGAGGCTTTCTAGGTATTTGAAGGGACTTGGGTGTTTTGATCTAAGCTGTGTCTGTGCTGGGCAGGGAGGCGGAGGGGAGCACCTGAAGCCCAGTACCAGTGTGGTTGTTGCAGACTCATTGAGGTATTGCCATGGTGGTCTTGGGTAGGATCCAGAAGAATTCTCTGGCTCACCTTGCAGAGATTTTGTTCTCTTGCCTTACTTTCTCCCAAACAAATGGAGTCTGTCTGTCTCTGTGCTGAGCTGCCTGGAGCTGAGGGTAGGGTGATACAAGCACCCTCGTGGCCGCCACCACTGGGACTGTGCTGGGTGAGATCTGTAGCCAGCACAGCACTGGATCTCACCCAAGGCCCACCGTAATTACGACCTTGTTACTGCCTATGTTTACTCAGGGCCATAGGGCTCTACAAGCAGCAGGTGGTGAAGCCAGCCAGGCTTATATTCTTCCTTTCAGGGCAGTGAGTTCCCCCAGGCCCCAAGTGGGTCCAGGAATGCCATGTGGAAGCCAGGAACTGGAGTCAAAAACCTTAGAAATCTAGCTGGTGTTCTATTCTATTGCAGTTAAGCTGGCACTCAAACCACAAGACAAATTTCTTCCCACTCGTTCCTCCCACTCTTTCCTCCCACTTCCATAAGCAGGGGAGCCTCCCCCATGGCAACCACCATTACAGGCCCATGGAGAGTATTACCTGATTACCGTCATTGTTCACTGAGGGCCCAGGGGCTCTTCAGTCGGCTTATGGTGAATGCTGCCAGGCCTGGTACTCTCCCTCAGGGCAGTAGGCACCCCCTTGCCCAAGGCAGGTCCAGAATTGCTGTTCAAGAGACAAGGCCTTGCATCAGGGACCCCAAGAGCCCACTTGGTGCTCTACCCCATTGTGGCTGAGATAGAACCTGAAACAACATCTCAGTCTCACTCAAGGCCCATGGTGCACTACCTGGTATCCTTACTAGTTATTCAGGGTCCAAGGGCCCTTTCGTCAGTAGGTGATGCATCTTGCCAAGACTGAGCCCTTCCCTTCAAGGCAGTAGGTTTCTCTCTGGCTCAGGGTGTGTCTGGAAGTATCATGCAGGATCTAGGGCTTGGAATGGGGGTCTCACAACTCTGCCCAGTGCACTGTCCTACTGTGGCTGAGCTGGTGTGCAAGATGCAAAACAAAGTCCTCTTTATTTTTCCCCCTCCTCTCTTCTCCTCAAGCAGAAGGAAGGAGTCACTTTGGTTGCCGCAAGCTGTGCTGCCTGGGGTTGGAGGAGGGATGGTACAAGCACTCCCTTAGCCACCCAAGCTGGTGTCTAACCAGGTCACATGCCCCCCAAGTCCACTGGGTCTGAGCCTAGCACAGCACTAGGTCTTGCCAAGGAGTTGCAGTCCTTGTGGCCTAAACTGCCTTTAAGGCTTCTTTAGGCTTCCAGAGAACTTTAGCCTGTGGTGGCAAAGCTTGCTGAAGTTCCAGTCACTGGGATGGGCAGTTTCCCTCTGACTAGGGCTGGTCTAAGTGCTCCCTCCATGGGTGGGCACTGGCTGAGTTCAGCCCAGTATTGCTTTCTGTTGTGACAAAGCAGCAGCACTGAGTTCAATGCAAAGTCCCACAATCACTGCACCTTCCCTCCCACAAGCACGCAGATGATGGCTCTGTGCCATGCAACAGCTGCCGGGGGTGACAGAGGGATGGTGTCAGCAATTAAAGAGTGCCTTTCCTACCCCTCTTTGGTGCCTCTTTCAGTAAAATGAAGTTAAAACTGTGATTGCTCACCTGATTTTTTTTTTTTTTTTTTTTTTTTTGAGACAGTCTCACCTTATCACCCAGGCCGGAGTGCTGTAGCGTGATCTTGGCTCACTGTAACCTCCACCTTCTGGGTTCAAGCGATTCTCCCGCCTCAGCCTCCTGAGTAGCTGGGATTACAGGCACCCACCACCACGCCTGACTAGTTTTCGTATGTTTAGTAGAGATAGAGTTTCACCGTGTTGGCCAGGCTGGTCTTGAATTCCCGACCTCAGGTGATCACCTGCCTCGGCCTCCCAAAGTGCTGGGATTACAGGCGTGAGCCACTGTGCCCAGCCTGATTTTTAGTTCTTTTTTTTTTTTTTCTGAGATGGAGTCTCGCTCTGTCAGCCGAGCTGGAGTGCAGTGGCTGGATGTCAGCTCACTGCAAGCTCCGCCTCCCGGGTTCACGCCATTCTCCTGCCTCAGCCTCCCGAGTAGCTGGGACTACAGGCGCCCGCCACCTCGCCTGGCTAGTTTTTTGTACTTTTTTTAGTAGAGACGGGGTTTCACCGTGTTAGCCAGGATGGTCTCGATCTTCTGACCTCGTGATCCGCCCGTCTCGGCCTCCCAAAGTGCTGGGATTACAGGCTTGAGCCACCGCGCCCGGCCGATTTTTAGTTCTTAATGCAGGTGCTTTTTTGTGTAGATCGTTGTTAAATTTGGGAGGACGATTGGTGGAGGATTCCATTTGGCCATCTTGCTCCACCTCTTTTCCCCTGTGTTGTTTTTTTTGACATGTCCCATCATTCTTTGAGCACTGCCTTCCTTCTATAAAAAAAAGATTTCAGGCTTATTTTGCACCTTTCCTGCCCAAGCTCTAGACTCAGTCATTTCTCCAGGAGCCCTGATTTCATATATTGGAGAATGGTGTTTAGAAACCAACATCTGGGCTCTAGGTGTGTTTTTTGCTGTTGAGGTCTAAGGCCCTCTCAGTGGACAGAGCAAGGAAACAAGCACATTAATACACACATTTCTATGCAGATCTATTTTACATTCACTCATATATATTGAAGACCATGAGTGCACACCAGTTCCTCCAACCCAACCCTGTGGAGCGCGTTCTCGTTTTCTCCCTCTCCAGATTAGTGACTCCCTTTTCCCACAGTGAGAAACCTGGCTCCCATTATCATCAATATATTTACTATTGTATCAATCCCCAGTGTCTAACCAATCTCCAGGGGATGACCCCACCTCCTAACGTGGATGCCCTGACCACTCTTCTTGGGCCTTGGCACCCTGTGGGCCACTGATGTCCCCATAAGTAAACCCTCCTCACCCCTTTTGGGATCTGGAACTCTGCACCAGGAAACTGCGGGGGCCAGATCCCATGGATGCCTCCTCATCGCACTGGGGCTTCTGGAGGCAAGAAGTCTGAGATCAAGGTGCTGGCCTGGTCAGGTTCCTAGTAAGGGCTCCCTTCATGGCTTGTATTCCTGCTGTATTCTCACACAGACTTTCTTCTCTGCTAGAGGGTTACCAGTCCTATCAGATAAGGGTCCCACCCTTAGGACCTCATGGAACCTTCCTTATTTACCTCCTAAAAGCCCTATATCCAATGCAGTCACATAGGGATTCAGTGTTTGAATGTTGGGGGATACAACTTGGTCCACAGTGCCCAGATGGGCCCTGCCACCCTGCCGTCCTATGCTGGTCTGCCATCTTGGCCCCTCCACCACCTGGACTCCGACACCTACTCCAGGCCTGTGATGCTGCTCCTCTTCCTGCTGCTGCCCTTCACACCACTGGGACTCCACCATCATCTTGCTCAGTCTGATGGATTTTAGACTAAATTATTAAGGAAGGGAGAGAAGGAGAGAGTGAGGAAGGAAAAGGAAGAGGAATGGAAGAAGTTGAAAATTTATTAACTTTTTGAATTTAGGTTTTACATATTTTAAAACATTTATTTAGTGGCTCATAGGTTCAAAGTTTGTTTGTCTTTCCTAAAAAATTCTTCCTTTTACTAAGCCAGGACCCTCATTATCCCTAATAATGCTATTTGTCTCAAAGTCACTTTTGTGTGATATCAAAATTGTGACAACAGCTTTCTTTTGATTTAGTATTTTCTTGGTATATTTTCCCCAACTCTTTTCTTAGTCCTCCTTTTTTCATTATATTTTAAGTATGTCTCTTGTAAACAGCAGATGGCTAGATTTTTTTCTTTTACTTTAAGAAATCTGTCTTTTAACTGACAAGATTATATATTTATATGAAATAGAATTCTCGTATATTTTGACTCAGTTTTCCCAACTTATTTTGTATTTTTACTGCATCCACTTTTTAACCGTCATCAACCCCCTTCTTTTGGGTTGGTTGTGTTTTATCCACCTCCTCCTCTTTTCCTCACTCCACTGGTTTGCAAGTTCTACATTTGATTTATCTTCTTTCAGTGCCATGCTCTGATAAAATAAAGGACATTTATTACAGAAAAAACCCCATGGTGTAACAACTACCACTTCCTGGTGATGAGTAAGCACCCAGTGGCATGGAGTACGGATTTGCTCTTAGATAAGGAGGAATAGAGACCCTCTGGAAGGACTGTGGGGATGCAGCGGTGGGGTGGCTAGGCTCAGCACTGAGGAGCCCCCATAACTCATGCTCATTCCCTGCACACGGTGAGGACTGTGGAAGCGTTTCTTCTGCTTCTCCTAAAGTGGGCCCTGGAAACTGAGCTGTGGCTGATGGATTGGCCTGCTGGGGGTATCCAGGGAGTGTGTGGGAGATGTGGACCAACAGACTTGATGATTGTTCCGCAAGCACCATCTTTCTGGGGAAAAGGAACAAGCAGCTGAGGCAGTGAGATCCCAATAAAGTGAAGATGGGAATTTATTGTTGAGGAAAAATGCCTGCTATGTTTGAATGCTTGTCCTTTCCGAAACCCATGTAGAACTTAATCCCCAATGTAGAGATTAAGTTTAAGAAGTGATTGGGGCTGGGCATGGTGGCTCACGCCTGTCATCCCAGCACTTTGGGAGGCCAAACCTGGCAGATCACCTGAGGTCAGGAGTTTGAGACCAGCCTGGCCAACATGGTGAAACCCAATCTCTGCTAAAAGTACAAAAATTAGCTGGGTGTGGTGGCACATTCCTGTAATCTCAGCTACTCGGGAGGCTGAGGCAGGAGAATTGCTTGAATCCGAAGGCTAAGGTTGCAACGAGCCAAGATTGCAACATTGCACTCCAGCCTGGGCAACAAGAGCGAAACTCTATCACAAAGGAAAAAAAAAAACCTTGACAGAGAAGACCAGGAAGAGAGGGTTCTCGAGCATGAATGCTTCGAGTCTTTCTGCCTTTGCTTCAAGTTGTCCCGCCTTTCCAGACTGAACCAATGTACTTCTCACATATGTTGATTGATATCTCCTGTCTCCCTAAAATGTGTAAAACCAAGCTGTGCCCCGACCACCTTGGGCGCATGTCGTCAGGACCTCCTGAGGCTGTACCACAGGCCCGTCAACCTTGGCAAGATAAACTCTCTAAATTAACTGAGGACGGATGGGGTTTTCCCTTTCTTCCGCCTTAGAATCAAGAGAGCTTTGCTTATGTCCTGGGAGCAAGACGATTTAATGCGCCTTCCTCAGCAGCTCAAGTCTTCCGCTTGTAAGAGTGTCCAGGGAGCAGGTGGGGCTCCTACCTGCCCCAGCACCATCCCCTCCCACGCACCCGTGTCACCCACAAGGGCTCTCTGTCATCACCTGCCCTGTCCCGGCTCTTTCCTTTTTTTTTTTTTTTTTTTAGAGTCCTGCTCTGTCGCCCAGGCTGGAGTGCAGTGGCAAGACCTCTGCTCACTGCAAGCTCTGCCTCCTGGGTTCAAGCAATTCTCCTGCCTCAGCCTCCCGAGTAGCTGGGATTGGTTACAGGCGTGCACCACCACACCCGGTTAATTTTTGTATTTTTAGTAGAGATGGGGTTTCACCATATTGGCCAGGCTGGTCTCAAACTCCTGACCTCGTGATCCACCCACCTCCGCCTCCTAAAGTGCTGAGATTACAGGCATGAGCCACCGTGCCCGGCCAGTCCCTGCTCTGTCTTAAAGACCCATGGTGGAGAGTTTAAAAATGAGTGCAAGATTCCCTCTGTATGGGACCCCAGCCCTCCCTATCTGTCACACAAATTGGCCTTTAAGAATTTTACTGAATCTTTCTTGTCCACCTGTATGGTGGCCACTGTTTTTTCTATACACTGTGATAAGATTCTCTGCTCGATCAAAATTTAGTCAAGCTTCTGAACCTTCTCTTGGACCATCTGTGCACTTCCTTGTAAGGTCCAGCTTTAGCAAAGAATCCTGCTAAGTCAGTTTATTTATTTATTTTTATTTTTATTTTTTGAGATGGAGTCTCCCTCTGTCGCCCAGGCTGGAGGGCAGTGGCACAATCTTGGCTCACTGCAACCTCCACCTCCTGGGTTCAAGTGATTTTCCTGCCTCAGCCTCTCAAGTAGCTGAGACTACAGGCGTGTACCCCTACGCCCAGCTAGTTTTTGTATTTTCAGTAGAGGCGAAGTTTCACCATATTGGCCAGGCTGGTCTCAAACTCCTGACCTCACCTGATCCACCGACCTCGGCCTCCCAAAGTGCTGGGATTACAGGCGTGAGCCACCTTGCCTGGCCCTAAGTCAGTTTAGGAAGAGCCTTCCCGTCCTTGGTATCTGGGTAATTTCTTCATCCCCAGGTGATTTCTGATTGCCCCGTGCTCTCCTTGTCAAGAATCCTGTTGGCCGGGCGAGGTGGCTCAAGCTTGTAATCCCAGCACTTTGGGAGGCCGAGACGGGTGGATCACGAGGTCAGGAGATCGAGACCATCCTGGCTAACACGGTGAAACCCCGTCTGTACTAAAAAATACAAAAAAACTAGCCAGGCGAGGTGCCAGGTGCCTGTGGTCCCAGCTACTTGGGAGGCTGAGGCAGGAGAATGTCGTGAACCCAGGAGGCGGAGCTTGCAGTGAGCTGAGATCCGGGCACTGCACTCCAGCCTGGGCGACAGAGCAAGACTTCGTCTCAAAAAAAATAAATAAATAAAAGAATCCTGTTAAGTCAGTTTAGCGAGAATCTCCTAACCGCTGATGTTTCTTCTGTGTAATTTTCCATCCACTGATCCCCCCGCCCCTCGCTCCTTGGCGAGCAGTTCCCACTTGCCTGAGCCAGACTTTTTTATTTTTGTTTTTATTTTTATTTTTGAGACAGAGTCTCTAGCCCAGGCTGGAGTGCAGTGGCGCGGTCTCGGCTCACTGGAGGCTCTGCATCCCCGGTTCCGCCTCCGCCTCCCAAGTAACTGGGATGACAGGCCTGCACCATCGTGCCTGGCTCACTTTTGTATTTTTAGTAGAGACGGGGTTTCGCCATGTTGGCCAGACTGGTCTCCAACTCCTGCTCTCAGTGATCTGCCCATCTCAGCCTCCCAAACTGCTGGGATTACAGCCGTGATCCACCATACCTGGCCTGCCTGAGCCAGATTTGAAGTTGAGCTTAATTTCTTAAATCCCTGCAAATCCCTTGGCTGTGGTCCCTACACCTACCTTGATGGTCCTGAATAGAGTCTGCCTTACTGTGTTTTAACAAGTATCATTCAGCCTGGGCAACAGAGCCAGACCCCATCTCTCTAAAAAAATGATTAGCTGGGCTGGTAGCACACGCCTGCGGTCCCAGCTCCTCGGGAGGCTGAGGTGGGAGGACTGTTTGAGCCCGGGAGGTTGAGGCTGCAGTGAGCTGTGACGGTGCCACTGCACTCCAGCCTGGGTGACCGAGTGAGACCCTATCTCAAAACAAAACAAAACAAAACACCCCCAAAACAAAAAAGACACAAGTGTTATTGAATATTTTTTTCTTTGACACCTGTCAAAGCAGTTCATGTGCTCTCTCTCAGCTTGAAGGGCCCCTCCTTTTTGGAATTCAGTTCACTCTGTTCCCCTGTGATTCCCCTCTCCAGTGGTGTTGAGGACTGTCTGACTCTTCTCGTTGTTAGTGTGAGAACAGTGCTCTTTGCAGTTTTCTACATTCTAAGAGGAAATGGAAGTCTCTGTTATGCATCTTATTACAGCCAGAGCCTAATGGACTCACTCTGTGAGCTCATTTTCAGTGGGAATTTCTTCATAGGAGTCCTAGGTAATGGCAGTAGCCCCCTGGGATGTCTGTCATAAGATAAGGCCACAGCGGGCCACAGATATCACAGAAAACTGGGTCACTGAGTAAAGTTTAGTAATGAGACTATTTACAAAGCTATGGGCAGAGGGGCAGAGAACTAGTATTCCAGGGCTAGGGAGAACAGGCAGCTGTGCCTTTCCTGCCTTCCCTTAGGTCTGAAATGGCAGAGAGGAGACTCACCCGGATGCGGCGCAGATGGCTGTGTGGAGAGGACTGTTTGGCAGGGGCTGCAGCCCTCAGTGAAAGACCATTGCCATTGTTGCTGGACATAAAACAAACAAGGATGTAGAAGTACCCAGCACACTATCAGTCTACGTGACTTTCCCAACATTCACAGAACTCTACCCAACAATGGCAACGTACGCAGTCTTTTAGTTTGTTTTCTTCTTCTTCTTCTTCTTCCTCCTCCTCCTCTTCTTCGTCTTCTTCTTCTCCTCCTCCTCCTCCTTCTTCTTTCTTCTTTTTTCTTCTTCTGTCTTTTGTTGTTGTTGTTGTTGAGACAGGTCTCACTCTGTTGCCCAGGCTGCAGCGCAGTTGTGCAATCTCACTTCACTGCAACCTCTGCCTCCCAGGCTCAAGCAGTCCTCCCTTAGCCTCCCATGGGGACTACAGGCACGCACCACCATGCACTAAGTTTTGTATTTTTTGTAGGGATAGGGGTCTCACCATGTTGCCTAGGCTTGTCTCAAATGCTTGGACTGAAGCAATCCACCTACCTCGGCCTCCCAAACCGCTGGGGTTACAGGCGTGAGCCACTGTGCCTGGCTGTACGCATTTGTTTCAAACATTCATGGAGCATGTACCAAGATGGGTTGCATGATAAAAGCCGTAAATTAAACCCCAATAAGTGTAAAAGAATTGAGATCATACAGAATGCGTTCTTTGACCACAGGGGAATCAAACTAGATGTCAGTAACAAAAAGATAACCCATTTGTGCATTGCTGGTGGGAATGTAAAAGGTGTAGCTGTTCTGGAAAACAGTTTGGCGGTTTCTTACAAAACTCCATGTGCAGTTACCATACGACCTCAGGATTGCTCTCCTGGGCATGCTCTGGACAGGCGAAGACTCATGTTCATAAAAACCAGTGGATCTATGTTCATAGCAGATTTACCTGTAAAAGTCAAACAGTGGAATAGCCTGGATGTCTTCAATGGTTATACAAACTGGTCTTTTTTTTTTTTTTTTGAGGCAGAGTCTCACTCCATCTACCCAGGCAGGAGTGCAGTGGCGCAATCTTGGCTTACTGCAGTCTCCACCTCCCAGGTGCAAGCGATTCTCCTGGCTCAGCCTCCTGAGTAGCTGGGATTATCGGCTCTGCCATCACACCCGGCTAATTTTTTTATGTTTAGTAGAGATGGGGTTTCACCATGTTGGCCAGGCTGGTCTCGAACTCCTGACCTCAGGCGATCCACCTGCCTCGGCCTCCCAAGTAGCTGGGATTACAGGCGCCTGCCACCATGCCCAGCTATTTTTTTTGTATTTTTAGTAGAGATGGGGTTTCACTCTACAGGGATCCTGTGGATCCCTGGAGGGATGTCTGTGAGTTGGGAGGTGACTGGGGAATGTTCTGGATCTTGTGTGTGTCACTGTCAATACTTGCCTGTGACATCATGATATGTTAGAGAAGATGTGAGCATTGAGGAGACCTGGGGCCTTTTATTACAGACTGGGAGGAAGTATTTCCAAGCCCTATATCCGACAGAGGATGAGTATGTAGAATAAAGGCACATGGGATTGTTCTATATTATTTCGTCTTATTTTATTTTGAAATTTTGTTTTATTGTGTTTTGCGTAACCAACGTAGTGAACAAAAAGTCTTCTGTGAATTAGGTATTCATGTATAACATACATTAATACACAGATGTGATCATGAAAATCAATCTTAGCACTTAAAGCCATTTGTCAACAAACAACAGTGCTGCTTACTCTTGCCATAATTAGTTTAACTTAATTTAATTTTTTTTGAGATGGAGTTTTGCTCTTGTTGCCCAGGCTGGAGTGCATTGGCACGATCTCGGCTCGCTGCAACCTTCACCTCCCGGGTTCAAGTGATTCTCCTGCCTCAGCCTCCCAAGTAGCTGGGATTACAGGCACCTGCCACCACACCCAGCTAATTTTTTTGTATTTTTAATAGAGGTGGGTTTCACCATGTTAGCCAGGTTCCTGACCTCAGGTGATTCATCCACCTTGGCCTCCCAAGGTGCTGGGATTATAGGAGTGAGCCACTGTGCCTGGCCCACAATTAATTTTTTGATTCTCGTTATTTTAGGATTCGTGAGGGTAAGAATCCTATCCTTCTTCATTTGCCATTATATATATTGAACATACTATGCCTAGAATAAAATAAGTTCTTTTTTAAAAAAAAAAATTCAATTTTTATTTTAGATTCAAGGGTACATGTGCAGGTTTGTTACCTGGGTACATTGCGTGATGCTGATGTTTGGGGTACGACTAATCCCATCACCCAGGTACTGAGGATAGTACCCAACAGGTGTTTATCAGCCCTGGCCCCTCCCTCCCATGTCTAACAGTCTCCAGCGTCTCTTGCTGCCCTCTTTACATCCTGTGCACCCAACGTTCAGCTCCCACTTGAAGTGAGCACATGCGGTATGTGACTTCCCTTCCTACCTTAATTCGCTTTGGACAGTGGCCTCCAGCTGCACCCATGTTACTACAAAGGACATGATTTCCTTTTTCTCTATGGCTGTGCAGGTGATCCTTCTGCCTCAGCCTCCCAAGTAGCTGGGATTACAGGCACGTGTCACCATTCCTGGCTAATTCTGTATTTTTAGTAGAGACGGGGTTTTGCCATGTTGGCCAGGCTGGTCTTGAACTCCTGACCTCAAGTGATCCACCCACCTCAGTCTCCTAAAGTGCTGGGATTACAGGTGTGAGCTATCTCACCCGGCCTGTTTTATTTATTTATTATTATTTTTACTTTTTGTAAGGACGTTTATTCTGTAAATTTTCTTTTCTTCTGTTTTTTTTTTTTTTTTCTTTCTGATAGAGTCTCTCTCTGTTGCCCAGGCTGGAGTGTAATGGTGCAACCTCTGCCTCCTGGGTTCAAGTGAGTCTCCCACCTCAGCCTCCCAAAGTGCTGGGATTACAGGTGTGAGCCACTGCACCTGGCTGTGCTTTGTTTAATATGAAGTTTTTTCCACTTAAACACTGTTACCCGCCTTCCTTAGAGTTGCCTGAAAGCTTCGAATCTCCCTTAAACTTGGCAGAAATTGAGTGACTCTGCTCTCCCACCAGATGGAAGGCCAAATGTGACAATTTCAGTGAGCACGGGGGACTTTTCAGAATCCCTTAATTACACATTTGTGCTGCAAGGAGAATGTGTAAGAATTCTTTACATTTTAGTTTCCTCTGATGGCTTTCTCAAATAAACACCTATGTATAAAAACTGGTGAGGCAAAATAACACCAGATGTCAGGCGCTCGTTCTTCACACACTCCTGAGTCTTGGAAGTTAGGTCCTGACTCCCTCCTTGACTCGCACTGGTTATAACCAACACCCCGTCGGTGCCGGGGTAGCATGAGGCAGGTCAGCAGCAGGTCTCCGGCAGCCTCTCAGCACCACATGGAGGGTTTCAACAGTCTTAGAAGGTGGAATCCTTCAGCATGAGTTCAAGGAGAATAGCATCGGATGCCAAGTTAACGTTTCAGCTATTCTTCCTTTCTTTTTTTTTTGAGATGAAATCTCGCTCTCTGTTGCCCAGGCGATCTCGGCTCACTGTAACCTTCACGTCCCAGGTTCAAACGATTCTCCTGCCTCCGCCTCCTGAGTAGCTGGAATTACAGATGTGCGCCACCACGCCCAGTTAATTTTTTTATTTTTTATTTTTGTATTTTTAGTAGAAATGGGGTTTTGCCATGTTGGCCAGGCTGGTCTTGAACTCCTAACCTCAGGTGATCCACCTGCCTCGGCCTCCCAAAGTGCTGGGATTACAGGCGTGAGCCACAGCACCTGGCCTCAGCTGTTTTTTATAATAAGGGGTCATGGCGTGCCCTGACCTTGGAGTCAAGTAGTTCTTGGAAGTGTTAGAAAAAGCAGCAGGGGCTTGGTGATAGAGGAGGCTGAAAAGGGCATGTAAAGACAGATGCTTGAAGAGTGACTCACAATCTTGTTTTTAGCCATCTTCCTCACTCTGGTAGATTGCAAAAAAAATCAAAAAATAAAATAAATAAATAAAAATTTTAAAAAATGCCATAAATTCTCTGCAGCTCCTTCTGTCATGAAGTGAGTTTTTTCTTTCTTTTTTTTTTCCTCGCTATTGCTGTTGCTCAGGCTGGAGTGCAGTGGCACGATCTCAGCTCACAGCAACCTCCACCTCCCAGGTTCAAGTGATCCTCCTGCCTCAGCCCCACTAGTAGCTGGGATTACAGGCACATGCCACTATGCCAGGTTAATTTTTATATTTTTAGTAGAGACAGTGTTTCGCCATGTTGGTGAAAGCCAGGGTGCTTGCTTGGCATCTTTGCATGTTTTTGGCTTTCTTTCTCTTAGCTGGAAGCAGGACTAGGTGAGTGATATGTACACGTCTGCACATAATGTACACACTTGCCCAGGCACACACATCACAGGAATACACATGCCTACCAGAGGACCCCCTCCTCCCCCAGCACAATCTGCACTGTGGGTTTTTTCTCTGAGCTTCGTTAGGTTGGCAGCCACAACTCACATCCACCCGGTCATCCCACAAATGGTCACTGAACCCCTAGCATGTCCCAGCCACCGGGCTGCCCTGGGGCGTTCAGCCTCCTAGGAAAGGACGTTCTGCAGCGTGCCTATCTATACAGACACTTGGAACCACCCCAGTTCAGCATGCCAGCACCATTCTGGTGGTCAGTGTCCGGTGATCCCATGACAAACGTGGCCCTGGCCAGGGGATGTGCTCTGCTGCCAGCCATGGGTGCCTGACTCCAGGAGCGCCTGGGTCTTCGGCTGACCCCGCCTGTCTAGGGTCCGGATAGAAGGTTAGAGTACATCTCAAAAGGTGGAATGTGGAGGAACCCCCGTGTCCCTGCCCAGATGGCACTGCCAGGCTGGCCGGTCTCAGGCCATTGGAGTGGGACTTGGAATTTTGGGGAGCACCACAGGGCAGGGCCTGTGGCTGTCTGAGGGCGGCATCACAGGCATGCTGAGGTCTGGGGCTGGAGGAACCCTGGACAGAACAAGGAGTAGGGGAATGACAGACAGAGCGAGCCAGCCATGTGGAGCGCATGGGGCCGGGACATCAGCCTCCTCCCGCCGATAGCCTGGGCTTTTCTGGTTTTTGTACCCAAAGTGGGGAGTGGGGGTGGGGGTGGGTGAGATGAGGGTGAGGTAGGGGTGGGGGTGGGGTTGGGTGAGATGAGGGTGAGGTAGGGGTGGGGTAAGGTGGGGTGGAGTGGAAGTAGGGTGGGGTGGGGTGAGGTACAGGTGGGGTGGGAGTGGAG
>NC_045452.1:36450356-36474095 GCF_002776525.5 Piliocolobus tephrosceles
GGGGTAGGGTGGGTTGGAGTGGAGGTGGGGTGGGTGGAGTGGGGGTGTGTTGGGATGAGGGTGGGCTGGGGTGAGGTAGGGGTGGGGTGAGGTAGGGGTGGGGTGGGATAAAGATGGGGTGAGTAGGGGTGGGGCAAGGTGGGTTGGAGTGGAAGTAGGGTGAGGTGGGGTGAGGCAGGTTTGGGGTGGTGTGAGGATGGGGTGGGGTGAGGCAGGGGTGGGGTGAGGCAGGGGAGAGGTGGGATAAAGGTGGGGTGAAGTAGGGATGGGGTAGGTGGGGTGGAGTGGAAGTGGGTGAGATGGGGTGCGGCAGGGTGGGGTGGGGTGAGGATGGGGTGAAGTAGTGGAGTGGAATGGGTGGGGGTCGAGTGGGGATGGGCTGGAGTGGGGGTGGGGTTGGGTGGGGTGGGGTAGCGGTCAGGTGGGATGAGGGTGTGGTGGGGTGAGGGGGTGAGGTGCAGTGAGGCAGGGGTGGGGTGGGATAAAGGTGGGGTGGAGTAGCGGTGGGGTAGGGTGGGTTGGAGTGGAAGTGGGTGAGGTGGGGTGAGGCGGGGTAGGGTGGGGTGTGGCGGGATGAGGCAGGGGTGAGGTGGAATGTGGGTGGGGTGGAGCGCGGTAGGGCGGTGCGGCAGTTTCTGACAGGGCAGTCAGGAAAGGCCCCCCAGCCAGGTGGAGGACAGAATCTGCCCCCACCCTCCCACCAGGATTTCCTGGTCCTAATTCCTAGAACAGTGAGCGCTGGCTTCCACAGCCAAAGCGAGTTTGTAGATGTGATTAAATCCCGGACTGCCCTGTGGGCCTGGGTCGTCTGGGTCCTATCAGGAGGGCAGCAGAGGAGGGCAGGGAGAGGCAGTGGAGAGGGAATGAAGGAGAGGGGAGGGGATGATAGGAGCAGAGTTTGAAATGATGGGCTTTGAACTGGAGGAAGAGGCCATGGGCCAGGCCACAGAAGAGGCTAGGAAACGAGCTTTCCTGCAGGCTGCTGGCAAGAAAGCAGTCCAGCTGGCACCTCGGCTTCAGTTCTGTGGCAGGGCCTGTGGGCTCCAGACGCCCAGGGCTGTCAAGAGAGGGAATCTGTCGTGCTTGGTCGGTGATTGTTACAGCAACAACAGGAAACCAGTGCAAGCAGGGAGCCAGAAGACAGGGGGGCGGAGGAAGGGCGGCAACCTTAAGCGGCTCAGGCCGGGGCTGGAGAGCGGGGCTTCTGCCCTGCAGCCTGGGCTGTCTCAGCTCTGGAGGTCCGAAGCCGCGGATTGGGGTCGGAGGGTCGGGCACTGGGGAGGGTGCTGCTCCAGGTTGCAGGCGGTGGTGCTGCCTTTGTGTGCATCCTCACGTGGCCGAAAGAGAGCTTCCTGGGGTCCCTTTCGCAAGCGGACCAGTCTCACGCTCCCCTCATGACCTCATCACCTTCCAAAGGCCCCACCTCCTAATACCTCAGGGGTTGGGATTTCAACATAGGAATTTGTTCAGCCTGTTGTAGCCTCCTGGACCACCCGTCGGGAGAAGATGTAATAGGACATAGAGTTAACTGCAAGGGATCAGAATCCAGAATTTAAAAAGAACTGTGATCTGATCGCCAAGTGAGATGGCTCACGCCTGTAATCCCAGCACTTTTGGGAGGCCGAGGCGGGCAGATCACCTGAGGTCAGGAGTTCGAGACCAGCCTGGCCAACATGGTGAAACCCCGACTCCACTAAAAATACAAAAATTAGCCGGGAATGATGGCGGGTGCCTGTAATCCCACCTACTCGGGAGGCTGAGGCGGGAGAATCGCTTGAACACGGGAGGTGGAAGTTGCAGTGAGCTGAGATCGTGCCATTGCACTCCAGCCTGGGCGACAAAGCAAGACTCCGTCTAAAAAAAACAACAAAAACAAACTGTCCCAGCGGAATGTGGGCAGAGGCCGTGGCATCACAGAAGAGGAAGCTGAATGTCCAGTAAGCAGATCAAAAATCAAAGATCAGTCTCATCAGCCATCAGAGAAATGCCTGGGAGCTCCCAGGAATGCTGTCCAGGGATGAGCAGGAGGGCTCTCCGGGGAGGGCTGCCCTTGGCCTGCTCTGGAGCTCCGTGGCTCTGTGACCTGGTGCGCCACGCGCCTCTCCTTGTGCCTGTGACCCTCTCTGCAAATGGGGCACTAGGGGTCACTGATGACAAGGAAGGCCGCTCAGGGCTTGCTGTGGGGAGGGACTCCTGAACAGCCCTGGGCTGGGGACGGGGGTGCTGCGGAAACGCAGGCTCACAGCCAGCAGTTGTCAGGATGAGGATTAGGACAACGATCATCACTCAGTGGCCTCTTGTGTGTGCTTCCCCAGGCGGCCCAAACCAATGACCCCAGAGGGAGCCTTCAGCAGCAGAAGCTCATCTCTCACAGCTCTGGAGGCCAGAAGGCTGAAGTCACGTGTCAGCAGGGCCGCGCTCCCTCTGAAGGCTGCAGGGGCTCCTTCCCGTCCTCCGAAGGCTGCGGGGTAGGGGTGGGGGTCCTTCCTGTCTCTCCCAGCTCCTGGTGGGCCGAACGTCTGTGATGTTGAAGCCAGACCTAGGTTGATGTTGTGAGGGGTGGATCACTTGCCGTGAGAGAGGCGCCCTTAGGAAAGAGATCCCCCCACTGACAGCTGGTGGGCCGTTTCCCGCGCCGTCTGGGAACCCGCACCAGACACCGAGTCAGCCAGCTCAGAGCGCTGGGAAATCCCGGTTGCCACAGCCACAGAACGGGCTGAGACGCCAGCAGGCGCTGGCCTTGCCACTTGTGGACGGTCACCTCGGCTTCCTCTGCACATCTCAGGCCTTCTCCCCGCAGGTTACACGTTGCTATTTCCTGCAGGTTACACCCCAGCTCTAAAATAAAATAACGTTTATTTATTTTATTCATGAAAGGAAAGCCAGTTGTGGAAAAATTGGAAACTACAGGGCAAATAATGAAAATAATTTCCCCCACCTGCCTCCTGTGGTCTCACTGTGATTCGGCTGGAATCCTAACTCGACCTTGGCAGTGAGGAACTGAGGTCAGAGGGCTGGGATTTAGGCTTGATGACCCCATCCCATGCTGGCCGTGGTGGCAGCTGGGTCCACGGGTCCTTGGGCGGAAAGGCCCTGCAGGCGGCTGGCACGGACTCCGTGGCGGAGGCTTCCGGAGGGAGCAGCCTCTCCTTTTGAGGCCCCCTGTCCGCTCGCTGCGTCCTCACTGCCTGCGCCTCGTAAGGGGTGAACCACAGGCCTGGCTTTGCCTGAGGAGAGATAAGGGCTGGAGCTTCCCTCAAGCTGCCTCTCCTGGCTCTCAGGGCCTCAGTGCTGGAGGGAACCAGCCTTCTGGGCAGCGCTGGGGCTGGGAAACGATGATGGCTTTGCCTAAGGGAGGTTCTTTAAGGGGGCGCTGCAGGATTGGGCTGGCCCTAGAGCATCTGCGTCCCAGCGCACGCACATACAGACAGAGAGAGATCATGCTGTGCTGGCCCAGTCAACCCAAGCTCAACATGTGTCCAGCGCCCGTTGTGAGCCGGGCCCACATTGCTGCCCAGGGAGGCAGTGGTGAGGGAGGTGTGATGTGGGAGTCCGCTCGGGCGGCCCTAGCGAGGCACACAGCTGTGTGTGTGTGGGAGCTTGGCTGGGGGTTTAAACAACAGTTATCTCTCAAAGTCTGAGAGAAGAGTTGACAGGGCTGGCTTCCAATGAGCCCCCACTCCTCTGTGTGTCGGGGTCTGTCTTCCCCCGGCGCCCTCTGTGTGCATCTGTGCCCTGATCTCCTCTTCTTGTAAGACGCACTCAGAGTGGCTCAGGGCTCACCCCCGTGAGCTGATGTTATCTTAACCGCCTTTTAAAGGCGCTGTCTCCACAGTACTGGGAGGCACCAGGTTGGGCTTGGACGTAAGTTTTGGGGAGAGAATTCAGCCCGTAACAAGGTGACTCACCCCCACAGGCCCTGGCTCCTGCCTGATGATTTGTTTTTCTAAGACCAGCCGAGTGGGCACAAAAGAACCAGCGACCAGGCAAGGGTAGGAGCAAAACTGCAAATTTATTCTTTGGTCATCTAGCTTCAGGGACCGGAGCTGGGGGGCGGGGTGGGGGGGCGGGTGGAGTTTCTAATTTAGTCCTGACAAGAGTGTGGGCTGAGAAAGCCCGCCCCGGGCGCATCTGCTGGGAGCGACTTTTCTAGGAATGGAAGGGCAATAGGCGGGGCACGGGCATGTCGGGGGAGGGGGGGTGCTCCGCAGGTGCCACCAGGTAAATCTTGGTCTCCTCGGATTGACATCACCTGGTGCATGCCTGATTAATCTGCAGCTTCCCGGGCGTCGGCTACATTCTCGCACACATGGGAAGAGTTGGTGAAGAAGAACCCGGAAGTGCACCATCCTGCCTCCGTTCGTCCAAACAGTCCAACCTTTTATTGATAATAGTGATAAAGGGGCGCCGTGGTCTGTCTGGCTACTTCCTGCTGTTAAGGGGCGTCGTTAAGGTCGGGGCCCATGGCTGGCACTTGGACGTATGGATAAAGAATAAAATAAGGCACAGTATTAGTATAGGAATGAGGAATGGAAGCATTTGTTGGAATATGGGCAAAACCCAGAAGGATGGTCCTGGCAAGGTTGGGGAGTATGAGATAGTTAAGAAAATTTAGTAACTTTGAGGCAAGTGGGGGAAAGCCAAACTGATTTCCACTGATTGCTTTCGGTAGGGGCCCTTTTTAGCTGGGAATGAGGAACGAGTGCGCAAAGTAATTGTTGGCCAGGCAGCAATTAAGGAGTTTTTCGTGGAGTGGATGGCTTTCCACTTACTCCTACTACAGAGATATTGGATGGAAGGCTAGGTCCAGAGAAGGACGGCAAAACAGAATAGGTAGCCTCAACTGTCGATTAAAAAATTGTCTTACCCGCTACCAGGAGAGTTACCCATGGCTCGGCGAGGGTGATGGGGGTCCCCTAGTCTCGGCACCTTCAGTTGTCGTCGTCCAGATGTAGGAGCTGGAGGGAGCTCCCAGGATCCTGGGAAAGGGGGTCACGTGGAGACGCAGCACCTGTTCTCAGGGTGGGGCAATCAGACTTCCAGTTTCCTCCCTGCTGGCAAGCAGGGCAGGGGGTTGCTGGTGGACGAGGGTTAGGACATTCACTGGCCTAATGTCCTGATGCCTTGCACTTATAGCAAGGCTGCTTTGGGGCTCGGGGACCCTGCGGACACCTGTTGGCATAGTGTCCTGCCTTGCCGCACTTATATAGCAGGCTCTTTTTGCAGCCTTGGAGTCTGCTCTCTGGCCTGGGGTTACGACTGGGCTGTAAAGCCGCTGCTAGGAGCTGAACCTTCTGTTCAAGGTGAGCTTGCCGTCTACTCTCTGGAGTTATAGACCTTAAAGGCTAATTTAACTAGGTCTTGTATTGGTGTCTGAGGACCATCCTCTACCTTTTGAAGTTTTTTTTACGAATGTCAGGAGCTGAATGAGAAATGAAATAAGATGCCAAAATGGTGGCCCCTGTGGGGGAGGCCGGATCTAACCGGGTATATTGGGTTAGAACCTCAGTCAGTTTAGGGTAGAGGCTAGGATAACCTGGAGGTCATGCCAAGTTAAGTCATAGGCCTGACAAAGGTGTCTAAATTCCTTTATGTATATGGTAGGATTAGCTGAGAAATCACCTAAACGCTCCTCAATTTTGGAAAGATCGGCCAATGAAAAAGGGACATGTACTCTGACTACCCCCCTCTGCCCCAGCCACCTCTCGCAAAGGTGCTAACACTGTAGGAGGGTGTGGGCAGAGATAGGGGACTCAAGACAGCCAGTTGGGGGCCTTGAAGGAGGCACAGGACCGAGTGGATTACTAGTAGATAAGAAGGAGGAAGGAGGAGTCTGGGCAGGAAGGGAGGGGGTGGAGAGAAGGAGGAGTATAGGGACGAGAGCTTAAGGCCCAAAAGCCTTGTACGTAATTAATTTCGGACCACTTGCCTAGCCGCTGGCAGAAATTGCTGAGGTCGATCACGCCACAGTGGAAAGGAAAATTAACCGCTTCCTCCTAAGGTCTTGTTCGAGCTGTAAGGTTTTTAAATTGGCTAGGAGGCACCCTAAGGGGGTGCTCTTTAGAAATTTGGACTGGGGGTTTCCCATTTGTTTCCTCTTTACCGACACAATGGAAATGGAAGTGGATCTCTGCCTGGCTTCAAAGCGTCCTTTGGAACCAGCAGAGACAGACTGGAGGCTCATGGAGCCAAAGTGGAGATTACCTTCAGGCGGACGTCTCCGTCCTGAATGGGTCTCTTGAGCCACTTGGTGGCTCAAAATGGACCTCGGACCTGCGCAGGATTTTGGCCGAGGGAGGTAAAGAGGAGACAAGGGCACTTACCCCAGAGAGGCCGTGAGAGAGAGGGAAGCGGCTCTCAGGTCCTGGTCCGTCTGCGGTGTGGAAGCAGGAGGAAGTTCCTCAATCCCTAGAGGCCTGAGGAGGGGTCTCCTCCCGGGTCTTCAGCACCAACTGATTTGTTTTTCTAAGACCAGCCGAGTGGGCACAAAAGAACCAGCGAGTAGGCAAGGCTCAAAGCAAAACTGCAAATTTATTCTTTGGTCATCTAGCGTCAGGGACCGGAGCTGGGCGGGGGGAAGAGTTGGTGGTGAAGAAGAACCCGGAAGTGCACCATCCTGCCTACGTTCGTCCAAACGCCTGAGGCTGTGTTTCACAGCGCCGTGTTCTGCCAGGGCACCGGCCCCAGCTCCCCGGAATCTGGGGACCCCTGACCCTCATGTTCCCCTGTGGCAGGGCGGGGAGTCCCAGGGTGGGGGCTGGGAAGACCTGCCTGAGGACTCAGGGAGACTGGAACCCCAGCACCTTGCTGGGCCCCTTTTGGTTACCAGTAGAACACAGTCCCCTCCCAATTCAGAGCGACGATGTTATCTGTCCCTTAGACTACGGTGAAAGCCTTTGGACCGGGATTTTTAAACCTCCCTCATGGCCACAGTGGAGGAGCTGTGGGCAGAGCACAGCCTTGTCCGGGCACTGCCCGGAGTCTCCCGGCTCAGGGGTATCCAGCCCGAGGCACTGCCCCTAGAGTGGAATGGGGCGTGGCTTCCCGTGGGATGGACTAGGGTGTGACTGCTTTCCTGTTCCAGAGGCCACCTGGGAGCCGATGGTGTCCACTGACGGATGTTTTCCTGGGCTGAAGTATTTCAGATGCCCAGTGTTCTCCCAGCCCTTGCAGCGGTCAGTTCTGCTTCACGGGTTTCCCATGTGCTTTGGCTAAGACGTCAGCACGCAAAGACGCTTGGGTTGGCTGTAGACATTACGAATAAAGGAAGCTGCGAGAGGCGGTCAAAGTCGGAGACATGACAGGTGACACGGGACGGCTGCGCACAGGCTGGCCCTCCCTTTGCAAACTTTCTGTTCTTTTTGGCGAGATGCTTGCTGTGTGCTGGGAGCTCACGGTGGAAAGTCCTGAGCATTGCTGCTGCTGTCTCCTGACACGCATGCGGCTTAACTGTAAACATCTTTACGCTTCATGCTGACTTAACACTGACTGTTGGGCAGACAGTTCACTTGGAAACACACCGTCCTGGGAGGAGATGGTGCCGCCCACCCCAGAGGGGCGTCTTGTTCAGTGGGTTGTGCTCATGGGGGTGGGCCCCTGTGTCTGCACTCACTCCCTATGCTGGGCGTACCCCCAGACCTGGGTGCTGCGTTCCCCACACCTGCCTCTGCTGCTGGACCCAGAGCTCTCCGGGGCTGCGGGCACATCTGTCTTGTCCTGAGCCTCCACTACTACATGTAGCCCATGATTCAGCTCACCGGTGTGGCTGCCTCCCGGTGCAGGCAGGCTCTGGGTGCGCGGGCTGACCAGGGTGGACACGGCCTCCAACTGTGGGGCCTCAGGGACTGCTGTGTGTGACAGGAGGGTGGGTTGGTGGGCTTTCTGGGGGTCCCGTGCATGGAGACCAGGCTGGCTGCATACGAACCGGGACTAACAGTAGATGCCATCTAGACACCTCCCCTAATGGACCTCAGTCATTTGATTTAATTGTTCCAGGATGCAGTACAGCCTAGAACCGGGGGAGATGTGCTGACATGTAAGAGCGTGTACGTGTTCGTGTGTGCGTGTGATTGCGTGTTTATGATAGTAACATTCAAGGAAGCGTTGTATGGAGTTTGATGAGGGGCGCAGTTTGGTGAGATGGGCATTCCAAGTGCTGCAGCAGATGAAGGTGCTGTTCAAAGAGCCTTGTTATGGATGAGGAGAGCAGGTAATAATCCCTCATAGCGCCTGGCAGGAAGGTGGCGGGCATCAGTATCCACAAGCCTACGTTTTGCTTCTATTTTTGCCAACGTTGCCGTATCTATTGGCTTTAGTAGGATTCAGATGAAAAACAAAAGCAGAAACAAGAAGGGGTGTAGAAATCAAGGTCCCTATACGTATTGAGCTGGAGTCAAGATGAGGTGGAAAATTTTACAGGTAAAAAATGAATTATTTGAAGGTGGGAAGTAAGATTCTGGAATTCACCAAGAGGAAACAACTGCTCCGAGGAAAGTGACCCAACACAGAAACGAAACGTTTACCAAGCTCAGACCACACCGATGGCCTTTACAGACGAGCTCTGTAGGGCGAAGCGCGTCGGGAGGTGGTTCAGTCTCTAGAGTGCAACAGAGATGGAGCCCACAGCCCAGGGGACGCAGCCAGCAGCCTTTTCCTTGCTTTTCATCAATCGGGTCTCCAGGAGTGCACCGCATGCAGGCAGTCTCTGAGAGCTCAGGGGTGCGACTGTCCCAGCAACAACAGGAGCCTGGCCGTGAACAAGCCGGGGGCTGGGTCCCGTGTGGACACAGTGCCACCCAGAATGTCCCCTGTGCTCGTTACCAGAACAAAGGCCGGAGGGAGGGCCATCTCTCCTACCGAGACAGAGACCCTCAGACCTGCTGAATACATATGTCTCTTTTCCTTATCTGAGGATTGAAATGTGAAGTCACCAGTCTTGCTGTGCAGGAGCACCCAGCATGTGTCGTCCCTTTGGTCACGGGTGCGTTTGCTCTGACACATGTCCTACAGTCTGTGGCCACCCTGCCTCAGTCCCCAGATGTCCCACACACGGCACTAACATCCCCTTCTGCTCAGAAACACAGGACCCATGCACGTCCTTGCGCTCAGGGCACCGTTCTGACATTTAATGCTGAATTTACAGGGACGTATGCACCATATCACACCGGTCAATTGCTCTAAGATACATCTGGGGGAAAAGCACAGCGTCCTTCGTCTCCACGAGAGAACTTACCAGAAGCAGCATACACAACTCTAGCAAAGAAGAAGTACAGTACCCATTTCTGTATAAG
Source organism: Piliocolobus tephrosceles (assembly GCF_002776525.5). Lineage (NCBI taxonomy): Eukaryota > Metazoa > Chordata > Mammalia > Primates > Cercopithecidae > Piliocolobus > Piliocolobus tephrosceles. Next base: position 36,459,647 of record NC_045452.1, read on the forward strand.
AATATATTATTTAAAAGACAGTTTAAAAATAACATTCTGTACAACATCATGAATTCCGTTTTTGTTTTTTTTTTGTATCAGTGAACAAAATGTTTCTTAGAAAACGTGGTCTTGTGGTGCCAGATGCCCAGGGCAGCTCTTCCCGCACAAGGATCCCGCGCAGCTCCGCCAGCCGGTCCGGAACCGCAGCCACGCCCCTCACTTTCCTCAGGCACAGTCTCCTGGAAGAAGGTAAAGATGACTGATTGGTTTTTTTTAGGAATAGGGCGCGGTGGCTCACGCCTGGAATCCCAGTGCTTTGGGAGACCAAGGTGGGTGGATCATGAGGTCAGGAGTTTGAGCCCAGCCTGACCAACATGGTGAAACCCTGTCTCTACTAAAAATACGAAAATTAGCCAGGCATGATGGCACACGCCTGTAATCCCAGCTACCTGGGAGGCTGAGGCAGGAGAATCGCTTGAACCCGGGAGGTCGAGGTTATAGTGAGCTGAAATCATACCATGTTGGCCAGGCTGGTTTAAAACTCCTGACCTCAAGTGATCTGCCTGCCTCAGCCTCCCAAAGTGCTGGGATTACAGGCATGGACCACCGCACCCGGCCGACATACAGACCATTTTAAAAGAAAGAGGCCATCAGATACACTGCTGAATACACTTAAGCAAAATAAAACAATATTGATCCCTTTTCTGAGCCACTGAAAAATATGAACTGACTTAAAAAATTAAATACCAACATTGACTGAGCCCTTCACAGGGACCAGACCAGCACTTTGACTATTTAATCACTAAAATAGCAGTAACAATGGCATTATTGCCTCTGGTTTAGAGACTGGGGCTCTGAGGTTCAGAGGCTGAGACACTTGTGCACGTCTCTCAGCTTGTAACTGGCAAGCCTGGACTCAAAACCAGGTGTGTTGGACGCCAAAGCCTGTTGCTGCCCCACTTATAAGCCATGTCCCGTTTATCCTGCCCTGGGCCTTACGTGCTTGATGCACTCTCTCTTGAATTATCTGTTAGACATGTATAGTGTGACCTTATTATGAGGTGAACAGATGGCTGCTCTGCATTCCCCGTGAGCTGAATAACTGTATCAACAAGTGCAGAGAGAAACTCTCAAAGCCATAGAAAGCCAACACGTGATTGGTGAAGTTTTCAGTACTTCAATTGCACTTTTAAAAAGTCCTTACTCTTATAAGTGATGCATATGCTAATTATTGATGTTTTTCTATTAACTAAAGCATGTTCCCCTTCTTTAAGAGCCTCATTCTTTTTTTTTTTTTTCTTTTGAGATGGAGTCTCGCTGTTGCCCAGGCTGGAGTGCAGTAGTGCAATCTCGGTTCACTGCAAGCTTCGCCTCCCAGGTTCGAGTGACTCTCCTGCCTCAGCCTCCCAAGTAGCTGGGACTATAGGTATGTGCCATCACACCTGGGTAATTTTTGTATTTTTAGTAGAGATGGGGTTTCAGCCTGTTGGCCAAGCTGGGTCTCGAACTCCTGACCTCAAGTGATCTGCCCACCTCGGCCTCCCAAAGTGCTGAGATTACAGGCATGAACCACCAGCCTTAAGAGCCTAATTCTAATGATTAGATGGAAGGAATAAAATTTCTATTCATTTGGCCGGGTGCAGTGGCTCACGCCTGTAATCCTAGCACTTTGGGAGGCAGAGGCAGGTGAGTCACTTGAGGCCAGGAGTTCAAGACCAGCCTGGCCAACATGGTGAAACCCTGTCTCTATTAAAAATACAAACACTCGCCAGGTGTGGTGGCACAAGCCTATAATCCCAGCTACTCAGGGGGCCGAGGCAGGAGAACTGCTTGAACCCGGGAGGTGGAGGTTTCAGTGAGCTGAGATCGCACCATTGCACTCCAGCCTGGGCAACAAGAGTGAGAATTCGTCTTAAAAAAAAGAAAAAAAAAAATCCATTCATTTAAAGGTATTCCAAAATTCAGATTTTCTCCTCTTCCTCTTCCTTCTGTCCTTTGTCGGAATCACCGTATGGACTGACACCACTTCAGCAGACACAGCATTACCTTCACTGTTTTTCACGTCTCTGCTTCTGTCTCTGGACTTCTCAGTGGCTCCAGACGTCAAGCTGTCAGTCTTCTTCTGTAACTGGAACAAAGTGCAGAGAAGGCCAAGTCAGGGAGCAGGAGACAGCAGGGGAGTGTCTGCGTCTCTTCCAGCAGCTTCTGTTGCCTGGAGGTGCTGCAGTGTGAAAGCCTGTGGTCTCCAGCCCCTGTGAGCCCAAGTGCTCCTGACATGGGTTTTTCAGAGGCAGCTCTGTGGACCCTGTCCCGCTACCCTTGGTGCCTCATCTGGGGCCTGGACATCCAGGGCCTGAGCTCACCCAGCCGCAGCCACCACAGCCGCAGGGACTGGTGGTGTGTGCAGAGCCTGTGACTTGGGCCTTTTCACCTCTTTGGTGCCACTGTCCTTTCTGTGGGGACGAAGAGGGGGAAGGCAGAGGCCTTGAAGAACCCTAGTGTCCCCTACTGGGCAGCAGGGCTCAGGCCTAGAGACTCAAGGCCATCAGGTCTACGGCTCTCGGAGGCCCATGAGAGCGGCAGAAGCCCGTTCAGCTCTCCTGCGGGGTTCTGGAGTAGGAGGAGCCTTCCTGCTACCTCTGTCCCTCTGCATAAGTGCTCTCAGCCTTCCAGAGCTTTACAGACCTTTCTGTGACTTTCCTTCAACTGGAGAAGTCAGGGCAGCTGGTCTGGATTTTCAGTCAATTTCTAAGCAATTGCTGGGCATCTACCATGTGCCTGGCATGGCGCCCCGGGCAGGTGTGGGCACGGGGAGCACGGGGCCGTCAGTCGAGGGAGATGAGACCAACACAAGGCTACGCCTGGAAAATGGCTCAGCGCTCAAAAGGGCATCGTGGGCCACGTGGGCTTCAGGAGCGCCCAGGCAGAAAAGACGGCGTGGTGGGCACAGTAACTAGGGGAGCCCTGACTGATGGGCCTTGGAGGATGCTTCAGTGGTACAAAGGGCACTGTGGGGAGGGGAGGTGGCAGAGGCAACACCGGCCAAGGCCAGGAGGCGTCAAACTCTGCAGGAGTAGTGAGGCTGTTCGAGCTGCATGGGGGCGCTGGGGGGAGGGGCAGAGGCCACACCGTGGGCGGCTGGACAGCAGACAGCCGGGGGAATCTGTGGAAAGACTGCGTGGGCCCTGAGCCTGTGACCTTGACCCCTTCCTCCAAAACGATGTCAATCCAACAGCAACCGAAAGCCAGCCCCAGGCTCCCGGTCCCCTGAGAGGTGCTGGTGTGTGTTCTGGGCCTGGAAGCTGGCAGGTGGATGGTCGCTTTGCCCCTGTGCCAGGGGAGGGCCCCTTTCTAGCCCATGGCCTCCTCTGAACTAGTCAGCCCTGGGGCCAGGCCAGGCGCTCTACTCAGAGGGCTCCCAGATGCTCTAACAGCGGCGGATACGCCCACGGACACCCGGGTGCCCACAGGTGTGGCTGACAGTGGTGATTCTTGTGAAGGGCACAGCCAGTAAACTCCCTCGAAGGTTCTGAGCCCTGATGCGTTCTTGGCGAATGCAGTTTTGGTTTCCCGTATCACGTTCCCTAATTTCACTGAGCCAGGCTTTCTGATGGAAGGGACGCGTGCGCCTGTCCGTGGGGCCACCTTCAGTGGTGCCCTGCTTGGCACGTCCAAGATTCTGGAGTCAGGAGTGCGGAGGGCCGTAGCCTGCTTGCCACAAGGAAGGAAGGTTCTCGGTGCGTTTTACCTCTTTCATGGCGTCGTCTATCCGCTTTAGTTCCTCATAGCGATCTCGGGATTCCCAAAGCGGCTGCAGCATGATCTCCTCAACCATAGGGAAGAGCTGGCAGAGAAAAACGGATTCATTCGGAGTCCCTCATTCTTACAGCAATGGGGAATGTTGGAGAAAAACGGGGGTCAGGTGCACTGTGCAGAAGCATGTGGGCCAGTCCCAGCTCCTGGACACCCTCGTGCCGGCTCTGCTGCCCCCACCCGCTGTGGCGCTGTCTCTGGCCCTCATCACCCTCTATGAGGTCCCACAGAAAGTCCGCCCCCCACCTCCTGTGTCCCCCGTGCCCGTGAGATGAGGGTTGGGGACAGGTTCTGAGGTTCTAACAAAGACAAGGGGCAGGGGAAAGGAGCCGACAGCCTCCCGGCTGAGGGTCCTGGGAGTGGGAAGTGGGTGGGGCGGCTCCAGGAGATGCCCTGGAGCAGAAGGATCCACAGCACTTGGGAGCCCAGGAAGGTCGGAGGGTGCAAGGCTGTGAGCCCAGACCCCTGGGGGAAACAAGAGATGGACCTGTTTTGGACATGCTGGGGGTGCCTTGAGGTGGGGGCCTTGGCAGGGGCCACAGGCAGCTCAGGGGCCCTGGGGGAGCTGGGCAGGAACGAGCTATGTGCAGGGAGCAAGGCCTTGGTGGCTGGGTGCGGTGAGACTGGGAGCTGGATGGGGGCTTCACAGCTCGAGGGCACAGAGCTCAGTGGTTCCTCCACAGGTGAGGACTCGGTGGAACTGGGACGCAGAGGGGGGACAGGAGAGTCAACAGCCGGTGCTGCCTCCAGGGACCTGAAGGCCAGCAGTGATGCGGGAGGGCAATGAGGGGCCCCCCCCAGGGCCCAGCGAGGCAAGGCAGGGAGTGCAGCACAGAGTGGGAGATGCTGGGGTCACGGGCCAGGCTGTGGGGAGCAGGCTCTGGATGGAGCAGGGACAGCGGTCACCACGACAGCTGGGGAAGAGGCTGCTCAGGATGTGCGTGTGTGTACCCGTGTGTGTGCATGTGCATACCTGTGTGTGCATGTCTGTGCCTGTGTGTGCACGTACCTGTGTGTGCATGTCTGTGCCTGTGTATGTGTGTAGGCATGACTGTGTGCCTGTGTGTGTGTATATATGTGCCTGTATGCGCGCGTGTCTATGTATCATGCATGTGCCTGTGTATGCATGTGTGTGCCTGTGTGTGTGCATGTGCCTGCATGTGTGTGCCTGTGTGTGTCTATGCTGCCTGCGTGTGTCTGCATGCGCCTGAGTGTGCTGGTGTGTGCCTGCGTGTGCCTGTGTATCTGAGTGTATGCAAGTGTGGCATGTGGTGACAGTTACTCACCTTAGTCACTGTTTCAAACATTGGGATCAGGACAAACTTGATGAACCCAATCTGGGCTGTGGCCTTGGTCACTTTGTCTCGGTCCATGAACGGGGCCACGGGAAGGCCTTCTGACTTCTCACGGTCGCTCTGCAGGGAATGCAGCAGATAGCGACATTAAAGACAGAAATGCCCCGGAACCAGATCGCTGTTCTCAGAGAAAGACAAGAGGCGCCAGTTAACCACCAACCAACCAAACTACACCACAAATGTGTCTCAGTAAAGAACAAGGCGAGGGCAACAGTATCTTCAGTGCTAAACAGAGCTGGGCATGCAGGTCTAGCTGGGAAGACCGAGATGAGAGACAGACACAGATAAGTTGCACGTAACAGGACAGCAGAGGCGTCCTGCAGAAAGCCTCCCGAGTTCTACGCTTGATCAAGCTGTTGTATTAACATTTGGTGGTTGTTTTCAGCTGGCTTGGTTTTCTACCTCCCCGACCTTCCCCGTGGCCATCTGTGTAAGCTGACCTGCTGGGTCTCAGCCCTCTCGGGGCCCCTCCTGCCTCTGCAGTTCTTGCTTCTTGACTTTCAGGCAATTGGCTTGACAAGGCTGCTTCTAATAATGGTTCAATTAGCAGTGACAGGTGGCAGTTTTAGGACATTAGCTTTTCTGGATTGTCACTCTCTTTCAGGTCTCAAATTATAACCTCTTGTTTCTGATGTACGCCTACCGTGAAGGCTTTCTGGAGGCTGAACTGTCTGCGGCCCGGTGAATATGGGGGTCCACCCTGGCATGCTGTTTAACGCAAACCCTTACTCAGTGGGGTGAATAAGACTGGCTGCAGGCTTGATTGCTCTGCAAGACTCTTACCTGCATAAAATATTCCTCTAATAAACAGTCCACCCAAGGCTCTGCGACTTCCATTGGACGGACCTCGTTAGAGATATCACAGCATTTTATCAAAATCATCTTCAGCTGAAAGAAGAGGTTTTGGAATTGAGGTAACAGGAGGTAGAACGTGGCCTGCTGAGCTGCTTGGGTCTGGACTTGCTGTTACAGGCGGGAAGAGATGGAGGACCATGCAGCCGGACCATGCAACTGAGCTTGGCTGGCTTCAGGGACGACAGGCTCCCTTCTCAATGGAGAATGAACCTTCAAGGTCCTGTTTGGGTCCCCTCCTTCCAGCCTTTCTCGCCATCCCAGCCCAGGTGATATCCCCGGAGCACTGCCCGGCGCCTGGTCACCCCCTATTTGCTGCTGTTCCCCAGGTGGGTGCACTGCTCATCTTCCCAGAGGACAGGTGGCTCCGTCTGAGCTTGGCCAGGGTTGGGCACACCATGGGAGCTTCAGGAGGAGATCGGGTAGACCCAGGGATGCAGCAGCTTCCACCCGAACTAGCCTGGATGTCGCCATAGGACAGGCCATGGAGGGCTGGTGTCCCGCAGCCCCTGCACCGGGCACAAATGACTGTCTGGAATCACCAGGTTTCCAGGCCAAAGTGTTGGCTGCTGTCCAGGCTCTGAAGCTGATTCGACAGGGAAGCCCAGCTGAGGCACATGGCCCCGGGCTGCGGGCTGCACCTGCTGGTTTGGGGAATGTGACTAGGTGAGGGGCAGGTCAGGTCAGCTCGGTGTCTGCACGATGCTTGGTGGATCCTGCCTTCCAACCTTGGCAGGACCTCGAAGGGACCCTGCTGTGGTCACCCTTCCTTTCCCCACCCTATCAGTTCCCAGGAAGCCATCCAGGCCTTTCTTTGACTCCTCTGTGGAGTCCGGCTCCAGATCAGAGGCAGGTACTAGCCTTTGCCTGGCAGGCCCTGGAGGAGCTGTCCCCACACCAGACATAGGACAGGGCCAGGGCGGCACTGTCTCTGGGGAAGGTCAAGGTCCCAGGCCCTGCCGGCCACACTCCCTGCACCTCACACCTCCCATTCAGCCCATACTCTCCTTGGAGGCCTCCTTATCGGGGCCCACTTGGACTCAGAACCTTTCCCCCCGAGACCTTCCCCCCACCTCTGTCCTCCAGTGTTCATGAAGCCCCGTCTAGGGCTCCCCAGCAGTGAGACGACCCCTGGCTGTGCTGCTTGTCATCTGACCCCGCCCCGTGCCCGTCGTTGGGATAAACGGAAGCCTGGGCTCTGAGCCTCGCTTTGCCTCTGGTCGGCACAGCTGCAGTGTGTAAGGCTGGGGGTGGGAGTGGGGACCTTTAGCTGGGCTCGGAGGTCCTGACCACCTGGTACCCGATCCTCCAGCATCCTGCCCCTCCCCGTCTCTTCCCTGACCTCTCCACCCACCTCAGAGGGAGGAAGAAGGCATCGGTGGGGCGTGGGTCACCCCTGCCTGCAGGTCCATCCCTGCCTTCCTCATATCTAAGAGGATAAGGCGATGCCTCCCGCCTTCCCTGGGTTTTTCGGGAGTGAGGAACTTGCTTGCGAGGAAGCCGCTCGATGTGCCTGTTTCCCTCTTGGGGAAGGGGCTTCTGGAGGCCCTGGCCTGGCGAGGTTTGCCTGCTGCCCAGCCCTTGCCTGCGGGAGCTCCCGTCCTCTCGCACAGCCTTTGGGAATTAACTGCACCTCAGCTCCAGAGAGCTGAGTCCTAATGACTCCACCTACGGGGACTGGGTGGTTAGAAGGTCAGCCTGAGCCAAGAGTTCCCTATTTTTCAACCTCTCTGGAGGTGGAAAGTGATGCTATTGATTTTAAACAGACAATCAAATTTCAGAGTAAGAATGCCAGGGGTGTACCCGATGCTTAGACAAGGTTCCACAAAACCAGCTTTCTCTTTGAAGACCGGGAGAGCAGTTCTCATGCACCTCTCTCTCCTCTCTCTGTTTTTTGAGACAGACCCTTGCTCTGTTGCCCAGGCTGGAGTACAGTGGAACGACCATGTCTCACTGCAGCCTGGACCTGGGCTCCTGCGACCCTCCCACCTCCACCTCCCAAGCAGTTGGGACCACAGGTATGCACTGATTTTTTGGTTTTTCTTTTTTTGTGGAGATGGAGTCTTGCTAATGTTGCTCAGACTGGTCTCAAACTTCTGGACTCAAGCAATCCTCCCGCCGTGGCCTCCCAAAGTGCTGGATTCCAGGCATGAGTAGTGCTCCGGTCCTTGCGTGCCTTGCGGTGCCCAGTGCCTGCCCTTTCCGAAAGGAAGATGCTGCACCTTCTCATGGGGGAGGCCCCCTACCCCTTCTCTGGCCACCTCGTCCTGGTGATAGAGGGGTGCCGGGCTATGGTGTGGGCCTGGCGGGGGATGCTGGCTTGGGGAGCAGGGACTGTGTTGGAGTTGCCCCCACAGAGATGGGCTGGGGCTGTGCCTTCATGGGAGAGCTGGTTTTATTCTCTGGAAAGCAGAGCGAGATGCATGGCCTTCACCCACTTATCTCCCTCAAATCCAAAAGAGGTGGAGGAATGGGAGAGTGCCGCCTCCGACCATGCAGGAGGCTCCGTCAGGAGGGAGGCCCTGCCCGAGACTTTGCTAGTAAGAGTCATGACCTTGAAAACCAGATTTATAGATACCATGTTCCAAGGCAAGACTAATACTTGTGGCTTCTTGGCTTCCAGTGTGAGCTGGATGGATGACCCACTCAGCCAGCCTACCGCCTGGCTGCCCACACAGGCAGAACAAGCCACTCACCAGGGTCATGTGCTCCTCATTGCTGTAGTCAAAATTCTCCATTTTCTCTTTGAAAGAATCCATAATTTCTGCATGTCTTGCCATGTCAGTGGCCAAGATTAACGTGATCATTCCCTAAATAGTGAGAGAACAAAGCGTTAACAAGGGCATAATCCCAACAAGTATTCAACGGAGGCCTACTGAGTACTGAGCCCCCTGCACACATTATTTCATGTATCCCTCATTCTGATTCATATGTGCATCCATCACCCATCCATTCATTTGTCCACACATCCATCCATTCACCCAAAAAACAATTCCATCCATCCATCCATCCGTCCATCTACCCACCCATTCATCCTCTATCCATCCATCTACCTATCCACCCATCCATCCTTCCATCCACCCTTCCATCCATTTGTCCATCCATCCACCCACCCCTCAATCATTTACAGAACACATCTCTGTGCCAGGTATGATGTTTTCCTCTTCCAAGAAAATAAAACCACAAGCATCAGATACAAAACCCAAACCCATCAATCTAGGTCATTTCAAATGTATACATATATTTTTGAGGGGGACATCACTTGCATCTTGAATTATTCAATTTTCCTGTAAACATTGAATTGTGTTATTAGTGAAGCATTTATTCGGTTATTCCTGAAATCTTCCATGACAAAATAAAAAAAAAATATATATATATATATATATATATTTTTTTTTTTGAGACAGAGTCTCGCTCTGTCGCCCGGGCTGGAGTGCAGTGGCCGGATCTCAGCTCACTGCAAGCTCCGCCTCCCGGGTTCATGCCATTCTCCTGCCTCAGCCTCCCGAGTAGCTGGGACTACAGGCGCCCGCCACCTTGCCCGGATATTTTTTTGTATTTTTAGCAGAGACGGGGTTTCACCGTGTTAGCCAGGATGGTCTCGATCTCCTGACCTCGTGATCCGCCCGTCCCGGACTCCCAAAGTGCTGGGATTACAGGCTTGAGCCACTGTGCCCGGCCCAAAATATATTTTTTAAAAAGTGGGACAACAAATTTTACCCCCAGTGGAGAGTCACATTTTGCAGTCAGTGAAGCATTTGAAGCAGCCAATGCTGGTGTGTCCCCACGGTGGCTGGGCACGAGGACGATCCTGTGTGCAGAGGGGCTGCTCCTCCAGTCGGGTGCCGCCTTCTTCTCTTGCGGGATGCTCTCCGACATGGCTCAGTGGGACGAAGCCTACACTAAGGGGTGTTCACTTCCTTTGATTCCCCGGGTCCTGTCCCTGGAGGAGCTGCCCACTGGGGCAGCAGTGGCAGATGCAGTGTTCTCTCTTCACGGTTGTCCCTTGACCTACTGCAGACGAAGATTTGCCACAGCTTGTAGCCACACAGGGCACCTGCTTGCAGGGTGGGGAGGGGCACACACATGGAGGAGAGGCCAGAGAGCCTATAGATAAAGGGGAGATAACTGCACTGGGAACCGGTGATTCAATAAGGACTGTAAATTGTCTGTTGAATCGTGTGTGTTTGTGCAATGATGTCGTCACAGGCCAGAGAGCGCTGCTGCCGTGTCAGACCCAGTGGGTTCCAAGGTACGGCTGTCTGCAGTCCTCCCGGGGCCGTCACCATGCACACCCATCTGTTCTCCTTCTGTTCATTTCACACTCACAGCGGCCGGCACAGCACAGGCCAGCAGAGGCCTTGACCACAGCATCCCAGTGAACCACAGCCTGGTTCTGCCCACCCCTGCCTCTGGCACATGGTGACATTTGACAGTTTTGCAAGAGGCCGTGATGCCTCAGGGCCCTGTCCCAGGGAGCACGCTGCTTCCTCAGAGCTTCCTCAAATGCTTCACTGACTTCAGTTTTTTACACTGGACTTTGAACCTCCTGGAAGCGTAGACAAATTGGAAAGCCATGGTCCACGAGGCTGCTGCTCTCTGATAAGTGAGGCTCAGCAGCACTCCGGGAGGGCGGCGAGTATTTTCCCAGTGCTGGAGTGCAGACAGTCTTTGTCGGCTGCCTCTGGAAGGAAGCCACTTAGACTTTGAATGGCTGAGGTCTGCCTTGTGGAACGGTGCCCTGGGGCCGCCACACAAAGTACCACAAACTAGGCAGCTTAAAACAACACTCATTCTCTCACAGTGCTGGAGGCCAGAACCAAGATCAAGGTGTGGGCAGGGCCCTGCTCTCTCCGCAGACTCCAGGGGACGGTCCTTCCTTGTCTCCTCCTGGCCCCGGGGGACCGGGAGTCCCTTGGTTTAGGGTGGCATCACTCCAATCTCCAATCGCCGCATCTTCACGCTGCCTTCTCCTCTGTGTCTGGACTGTTTTCTCCTCTGTCTTGTCCAAGGACACTAGTCTTTGGATTTAGGGCCCCCTTGGACAATCCACACTGATCTTATCTGGAGATCTTAACAAGTACACAAGCAAAGACCCTTTTCCAAATAAGATCGCACTCACGGGAGGTGGGCCTTGTTTGAAGGACGCTGCTATTCACCCCACACATTTCTCCCAGAGGTTACTCTGAGAGCTTCCCTCCCCTGCAAACGTCAGAGAGTGAGGGTTTGATGAGGAATTCCCGTGTGGAAGGGGGCGTTATTTCCGTGAGCTGGAGGTGTTTGTCTGGGGCAGGTGGACTGGGTCATCTTCCTCTCATGCAGATGTCCCGCTCACTCTCCTCCCATCACGCCCTGAGAGGCAGAAAGCCCCCTTATCTAAAACAGAAGGGGCAGCTGGGCGCGGTGGCTCACGCCTGTAATCCCAGCACTTTGGGAGGTCGAGGCAGGTGGATCACCTGAGGTCTGGAATTCAAGACCAGCCTGGCCAACATGGTGAAACACCATGTCTACTAAAAATACCAAAAATTAGCCGGGCGTGGTGGCACACACCTGTAATCCCAGCTATTTGGGAGGCTGAGGCAGGAGAATTGCTTGAACCCAGGAGGTGGAGACTGCAGTGAGCTGAGATTGCGCCATTACACTCCAGCCTGGGCAACAGAGCGAGACTCTGTTTCAGAAGAAGAAAAAAAAAAAAAGAAATGGAAGGGGGCTGACTGGGCTGTGGGTGGCAGGTGACAGCAGCTGGGGTTATGGAGCAGGGTGGCTCTCCTACGCTGGATGCGGCAGACCTGTCTGTCCAGGGCCTGCCCCCTCCTTGGGCAGGCTCCCTACCTTCGCTAAGCCTCAGTTTCTTGGACTAGAAGATGGACAAAGGATTTATCTCAGAGGGAGCCAGTGAAGGCTCAATTAAATAGAGGCTGGGAAGTGCAGGTCAGTGGGATACACGTGTGCAGGGCGAGGGTACCCTCTTTTTGGGGCTCCACCCTGGGCCCTGGAGGAGGTGAAGGAGGGAGGGGTTCCCCCAGGTCCGCAGGGCACTGCTGTGGCCAGGAGCTTCTGGGAGCCTCCAGCCAATGGAGAATGGGGGCTGCTGTCCCTGAATGTGCCCCACTCCGGTGGGAGGGCCCTCACCCCGCGCACCTGTCGGATCTGCTTGAACCCATCAGATGGGATGTTGGAGAAGATGTTGCACTCGGGCTCAGAGAGGATCTGGAAGGCCACGGCGCAGTGGTGGTTCTCCAGCGGCGAGATGTCATTGTAGCGAACCGCCAGCTCTGTGCGGGCGTTGATCTGGTACCTGGGAGGCGAGGAGAGACTGACGGGAGGCTCAGGCGCACTCACCAGGCACCTGCACTGGGGAGCAACGCCCAGGCATATAAGTGGAGTAGAGTCGGGGAGAAAGTGCCGTGGGGGCTGGGGGAGCCGCCTGTGCCCTGCCCCACCCAGAAGGTCCCTCCTGCTGCTCGGCTGCCCCTGCAACTTCACGTCCCCATGCTCCTGCAGTCCCAGGACCCCTCTGAGGAAGCAGCGTGCTCCCTGGGACAGGCCCTGAGGCATCACGGCCTCTGGTGAAATTGTCAAATGTCACCAGGTGCCAGAGGCAGGTGGGCAGAACCAGGCTGTGGTTCACTGGGATGCTGTGGTCAAGGCCTCTGCCGGCCTGTGCTGTGCCAGCGGCTGTGAGTGTGAAATGAGCAAAAGGAGAACAGATGGGTGTGCATGGTGATGGCCCTGGGAGGAGCGCTGACTGCCACACCTTGGAACCCACTAGGTGCCGACACACGGCAGCAGAGCTCTCAGGCCTGTGATGACATCGTCACACAAACACACAATTCAATAGAGAGAGCTGCTGCGCCACTGTGGACACAAACCCCAGCCCACGGCCTGGACCGTGTCTGCCACGTGGGGAGGAACTCTGTGCCCGTGGAGGCAGGAGTGGAGCAACGGTCTGTCCTTCTGATCCCTGGCCCCAAGAGGGATACCTCACTCCCACCTCCTGTCGTTCTGCAGCCCTTTTCTCACTCTCTTCTGGCCCCTGCCTCTGCCTTCCCTGCGAAAGCCAGCTGGAAGCCTGCCCGGGGAGAGACGAGCTACTGAGAGGGGTGTGTGGAGCCCCCATCCCTGCGTGCCCACAGGCATTGCTCCCTGCCTGGGGTGGAGAAAGCACCGGCGTGGCCAGGGCTCTGCCGGGCACCTGAGCCTGGACGAGGCCTGCGCAGGCGTGGGAAAGTCCCCCTGGGGTTTGATAATCCCAAAAGTTCTACTCCGGGGAGACCCAAGGCCCTGGGCAAAGTCCAGAAGTCGGGAGCTGTGTCAGTGGAGGCAGAGCTGGGGCTGGGAGGCCGTCGTTGACAGCTCCTTCTGGGAACTGCTCTGAGGGTTGGGCTGACAGGTTCCCTCCAGTAGCCAGAGTGCCTTTTAAAAGAAAAACAAGAGAAAATCCTGTACATACGTGTTGTTGTAGCCAGGATGGTCCAGATCGTGGCAGATCGCCGCTGTCATTAGGATCAGGATATCCGTTTGTGAGAACTTCTCCTGGATTGGAAAACAGGGTGTAGGTGTTTGCCCTCTTCACTTGGAGGGTGGGATGGGATTGGAGGGTGGAATTGGGTGAGTGGTAAGGTGGGACAAAGGCCCCTGCAGCCATGTGGAGTCTCCTGGCATGGTGGGAGAGGACCAGCTTTCTGTGGGGGTGGAGGGGTGACCAGGTCGGGGGCGCATCTGCTCATGTAATCCTAGGAGCAGCCTCGCCCATGGGGAGACTGACAGTGGTGGGGGGGCTGCTTCCCTAGGAGGGGCAGAGCGGCTGGGGACACCACACCTGTGGCTCTCTTGGTGGGATGGGGCTGCCACTCCCTGGAAGGGGCTTCCACCTGACCCCCGAGAGTAGAGGTCTGGGTGTGCGGCGGGCAGGACCCACCTGGAGACCACAGAGCCAGACCATGCTGTACATCATCTGGGCCACGCAGAAGCAGTGCCGGAAGTTGTGGAAGGGGTTGTTTCTGTAGTTGTCGTGGACGCAGAGCTGTGGGAGGCAGGGGGTCCGAGTCACCCTGTGCCTGGGCCCGCCAACCTCTCCTCCCAAAGTCACCCAGAAGGCTGTGCGCTGGTTTGAACGTTCTCTGCCAAACCCTCATCCCAACCAGAGGTCAGCAGTGTTCCCATGTTTACCACCGGTACCAACGAGGTGACCCAGGGACCCTGAGAATGTCCAGCGGGCCACACCATAGCACCGGGGCAGGTGTGGGGACAGAGCTCCTAGCAGGGCTTTTCACCTTGCAGTCGAGGACTGGGGTGTCCCTGGAGGTGTCTGAGGAGCCACAGTGGGGCACAAAGTGAGGGGATGGGGGAGGGGAGACTCCAAGAGGGGCTCTGGGTCCCCAATCACCATGAAACCTTTAATAGGCTTTTAATATTTGGTTCTGAGCAATATTTCATTAAAAAAA
>NC_045452.1:36484095-36501005 GCF_002776525.5 Piliocolobus tephrosceles
CACTGCACTCCAGCCTGGGCGACAGAGCGAGACTCCGTCTCAAAAAAATAAATAAATAAATAAATAAAAATAAAAATAAAAATAAAAAAAATAAAGAGTGCTTGATTGTGGCCTTCCAGGACAATCTATGAGCTGTACACTGGTTCAAATTTAATCTATTTATTGCTCACTATGTCACTCGTAAAAAAAAGACTACAAAACAGCATGTTTTCGTTGTTTTTCAAAACAAGGTATCTATACACAGAGAAAACATCTGGAAGGCCTCGTGTCCAGGTTTAAACTGGGGGGACACTGCCGGCTGCTGTCATGATCGGTGCCCACCCTTTAACTCCCATCAGTATAGTTTGGAGGTTTTCCAATGAGCCTGTGCTATTTTCAAAACCAGAATACTCAATCTATTTCCTTTCTGGAAAAAGGGCCTTCAGTGTTATTTTCCCGGCATGCTGCCGTCTCCTCCCCGTGATAACCACCGCTCCACAGAGATCCATTTGGTAGCCCTTCCCTCTGCTTCATGCTTGCAAAACCCGTCAGAGTTGCTGCCACAGTTTGATGTGAAAGGGGGAAGGCTAACAGATTCAGCAAAGTATTAGCAAAACCAACCAACAAAATGCACCAATCAAAGGATTTCCATTGTCATCCAGTAACCGAGAAATTCCATTTACACATTTCTAAGCAGTCACGAACGTTTTCTGTGTCGTTAAAAAAATAGATGGCATGATGATGATTTCTTTGCTGCTTTTAACCTCTTTTGTGTAAACATTCGCACATGTGTTGTCTCTGTAAGTCTCCTGCATTCCCCAGGAGGGTTATGGAAATTTTCACCAAGCAAGACCGTCTGACTGCTGGAATCCCGCTGTTTCCTTGCAGATCCTAGACTTGGGAGCAAAGGAGGGTCTGCTGGGGCCCGCTGACCCTGCCTGGCCAGGCAGCCCCTCTCTCTGCGCCCCGTTGCCATGGGAACCAGCATCTTCAGCAAACAGAGCAGCTGGCACGGAGCTCTTTCTTTTCATCCTATTTGGAGCTTATTTTCGATTTCATTTCGTGGGGTCTCCATCCCCCTTCCCCGGGGCTTATGCCAGAGGGCAAGGCCATTTGTTTGGGATGAATGTTGAGCCCTCAGTTGCTACCCCAGACTCCTGCAGGCTCCCCAGCTCTGGGTGAACTCCACATTCCATGCTCTGCTCTCTGCCTGGCACAGTGCTGGGGGCCAGAGTGGCCGTGGCCCCTGGGGTAGACCTGCCCCTGCCCCTTCCCTAAATGTGAGCTGGCAGTTGGACCTGTGTCCTCTTTGAGGGAAAAGCAGGAGAAACCTAACTCAGGAGAGTCAGGGGACAGCCACCTGCTCCCGGGTGCTGTGTGCTGGACCCTGATGCCACTGCTATTCTCAAGGGGCAGCTTCTGGTGGATCCAGACCCCTGGCTCCGAGGTCCCACTGGGGTGTGCTATGTGGGCTGAACGTAGCTCCACATTTCAGGTTCACACTGGCCATGTGCGTGGCACGGGGCTGAGCTAGCTCCACCCTGTCTGGGGCCTTTATTCTCTTGCCAGAGGCAAGAACGCTGGGCTGCCATCTTGGGAAGGCCCCCCACCCCCATCCCCGCCTTTTGCAGCTCCTCTCCCCAGCCATCCAGGGAAGTCCTAGCTTAACAAGACTGGTCCCAAGGTCCCCACACTGCTACAGGCTCTCATAAATAAGACGTACCTCTGCTGTTGACAAAGACGAAAGAGACAACGCAAACAGCTCAGTGTCTCTATTCTGAGTTCCTTTCGACATAGAGAAACAGGAAGGGGTTTCGTGTGTGGGGGCTGCCGGCTCTGCGACGAGGGCCTGGGGCACGTGACGAGGCTGGGGATTAGACCAGAACCCAGGAGGCTGAATTTGTGTTTTTCTCAATGTGTCGACGACGCTTGAGAATTTTTACCCTGTTCCGTTTTGGATGCAAGAATCCCATTTACCTGTCTCACCTACAGGGGAGGGTGCCAGAGCTGTCAGCTGAGAACATCGCCTCCAGAAGCTGACGGGGCACCAGGAAGTCTCCTTCTCTTTGGTTTATGGCGCTGTGGGTTCTAAAAATGTACTCCTGGGGGAAGTGCGGATGCACCTCTGTTACTCAGATGGGCCCAAGTGCTCCCCGCAGCCCGGCGTGCCTGACGGGCACCCGGGGGCTGATGTCTCACTGGAGTTCCTGGCGGTTTCCTCTGTGTGCTCTGAAATCGCTGTTATCCTCCCACGTGGTGTGTTATGGGCTGAAGTACATCTCCCTCCAAAAGTCGTATGTTGAAGTCCTAACCCTGCTGCCTGTGAGGGTGACCTCATTTGGGGTCATGGCTGTTGCAGATGTAGTGAAGGTGATGTCATCCTGGAGGGAGGTGACCCCTACTCCAATAGGATGAGTGTCCTTACGAAGAAGGGGAATTTGGAGAGAACGGATGGGAGCACCAGGTGAAGAAGCAGGCAGAGATCCCCAAGCCAAGGAGCCACCGGAGGCCCAGGGAGACCAGGAAGGACCCTCCCCTGGGGCTGTCAGAGGTGGCGGGGCCTGCTGGCACCTTGATTTTGGACTTGTGGCCTCCAGAACTATGTGGCAATACATTTCTATTGTTTTAAACTGCCCAGTTTACGATAGTTCATTACGCAGCCCCAGGAAATGACTACGACTTCGATAAAAATAATTCCGCCCCCTGCAACCTGACCTGCAGGACCAGTGCACACCAGAAACCACGCCAGGAGCGGCGTGTGATCCGAGCACTCGCCTTGCTTTCTACAGAGCAGGTGCCCGTCAGGCACAGCAGGGGCAAGACCTGTGAGGCTGGAGGCTGCCTCACTACTCACTCCTGCTGCTGTGGGTGGGCAGCAAATGTAGTTGTTTAAGGGATAGGAGGCTGCATTCTGCAAATACCTCCAGAAAGTGCTCAGGGACACACAGTTGTGGGTGAGGAGCTGGGGGAGCTCTGGGAGGCATGGCCTGGCTCCAGACACACCCCTCGGGGCGGTGGAGTTCCCCAACCCATATGGCGCCCAGAGGCCACTGTTCAGCGATCTGGTTTCCGGCTGAAGACTAGAACTCAGTTTTCGTCCCTCTTCCCCTCGTGTTGCTGGTGGGGCTGGAAAGGCCGGTCCTGCTACACCCGCAGCCCCTGCTTGAGGCAGCCCATCCCCACCTGGCTCTGGGCAGAGGGGAACCCTGCCAGGCAGCACCAGCCTCCTGCCAAAGCGGCCATGGCACCTGGGGCACAGGGGACAGCCACTGAACTGAGCCACGTAGAGCCCACGGCCAAGGGCGCACAGGTAAAGGTGCTGCATGTTTGAGGCTGCCAAGCCTGGTCCCAGCCTTGGGGCCCCGGCTGTGTGGCCACCCGTGTGCAACTTGGAAGCTCTTCCTCAGCTCACAAAGGAGGGACTCTGTCTCTCATCCCTTAAAGAGCCTCCTACCACAGGAATGACGAAGATGGACTGTTCACTCACAATTTTCCATGGTCACAAACTATGGCCCTGACTTCCCCTAAGTCAACTGGGTTGAGGCATCCCTAACTCCAGATGAGCCCACCAGTGCATGGGACAGACACGTGGCATCCCTGTAGGACAGGCTCTCATGTGGCTCGGGCAAGGCGTGCTTCCTTCCGCTCGGCCTTCCTCCCTGTGCCCACCCCGAGGCCAGGCCCCCGGGGCTTGGAGGGGACCAGGCGAAGCCCGCCGGCTTTCCCCTCACCTTGTGCCTCTGAGACCCTCCCACCTGCCACACTCCCTCACTAAGCAGATTGCCCTCAGTTTCAAAATCAGGGAATGATCGTCAGCATGCCAGGGGGCCCTGAGACAATTTGGTGCAATGGCACAGGGCTGCTTCTCAGTTCATCAGACCCCATGAAATCCCGCTGAGGCCGGGCAGTGGCACTCTGGGAACCATGAGCCACATCATATGCCTGTGGTCTCTGGGCTGGCACCAGCGGGCACGGAGGCACAGCCCGGAGGTGTGAGCGGGTCCTGTGTGCTCCTCACTCAGCACAGCGCCTGCACACAGTAAGCGCTCAATGCGTGCGCTCTGCTCATCGTCACCGCCGTCTCTTTGCTACTACGTGCATTTCCATCCCCAGTTTGGATGTGATTCATCCACACGTGTCCTGACCCTGGCTCCAGTAAAGAGTCCTGCTGTACATACAACGGACTTTGGAGGCAGCATCGTGGAGGCTGGGGCATTTTCCCCATGAGTCACAGCTCACTGGGCCTCCCGCAGTGCCTGTGAAGGATGCCTGTTCCCAGGAGAATGACTTCTGTGTCCCCAGTGCTGGAGCCCTCGCTGGAATGCAACCCGGTGGGAATATCACACAGGAAACCGGCTCCCTGGGGCACCAGGAGGCTCCTCCCCTAATGCCTTTTTCCTCTTGTGGTTCTGTCTTTAAAAGTAGATATCAACTTATTCCAAGCTGGATACATTGCTCCTAAGGCTTGGATCTGCAGGAGGAGGACTCCTCTTCTGTGACGTTGTCTTCCCAGCCCCCATCTCCCGTATGTGCTTTTTAAAAATTTTATTTAATTTAATTTTGTTTTTTTGAGACGGAGTCGCGCTCTGTCGCCCAGGCTGGAGTGCAGTGGCCGGATCTCAGCTCACTGCAAGCTCCGCCTCCTGGGTTTACGCCATTCTCCTGCCTCAGCCTCCCGAGTAGCTGGGACAACAGGCGCCCGCCATCTCGCCCGGCTACTTTTCTGTATTTTTAGTAGAGACGGGGTTTCACCGTGTTAGCCAGGATGGTCTGGATCTCCTGACCTCGTGATCCGCCTGTCTTGGCCTCCCAAAGTGCTGGTATTACAGGCTTGATAATTTTATTTTTTTTGAGACAGAGTCTTGCTCTGTCTAGCCCAGGGTGCGGTGCAGTGGCACGGTCTCAGCTCACTGCAACCTCCACCTCCTGGGTTCAAGCGATTCTCCTGCCTCAGCTTCCCAAGTAGTTGGGGTTAGAGGCATGTGCCACCATGCCTGGCTACTTTTTGTATTTTTAGTAGAGACGGGGTTTCACCATGTTGGCCAAGCCGGTATTGAACTCCTGACCTCAGGTGATCCTCCCACCTCGGCCTCCCAAAGTGCTGGGATTACAGGCGTGAGCCGCCACGCCTGGCCCATAAGTGCTCTTGTGTTAGAAGAAAGTCACGCCACTGACAAGCAGGTCACGAGCAGGGTGGCTGCCTCCAGACTGCACTCTCCCAAGCCTGAACTGTACCGAACTGCACCAGCCTTTCTTTTAGAGAAACAAAGCCCACAGCCCCAGCCCAGCTGGAACGGGGAGCCTTCCCCAGGCCCGGCCGCCCGTGGCCCCAGCGCAGACCCTACCTGCTGCTTCTGGCCGCCAGCTCCTCCCTCATCTTCTTAATGTCACTCTTGCATTTCTCAATCTCCACCACTTTCAGTCCTTCCACTGGTGACAGAGAGAGAGACAGCAAAGGGGGTTACCATGGATGAATGCAGAGGATCTCTCAAGGCTGGTAACTAAGGGCTCCCTGTGGGTCTAGGGGAGGAACGTGGCTCAGTGCAGAGGTCTCACTCCTACCCTGGCTGCCGATACTCCGGGTGTGCCTGCACTGCCCCACTTAGCTCAGCCCCAACTGACTCTAACCTCGCCGGCCTGTGCCGTGGCCACCGCTGCACCACCGCCTCTATCTGGGCAGTTTCCAGAAGGCAGAAGCCCCCTCCCTACTTTCCACTCCTGGAATCTCAACTCTGGCACCCACTTTTTGCTCCATACCCCTAAGCACCAGCTGAGGACCTGGGACAAAGGCGTCTTTTATCCCAAAAAGAAAAGAGGGGACATGTGGTGCCAGGGTATTAAAATGCAGCGAACAGCAAAGCGTTTTCAGCAAGGATTAAGATCTCATTATGGGAAAAGCTTTTCATTGTAACGTCCTTCCAGCGCAGCATCACCAGGAGAAACTGTTGACTTAAAACAGAGGAGAAATAAGCAGGCAAAGTTGAGGATCAGCAGAACCTGGGCTTGATCACATTTCTGGAGTTGAAACTGCCTTGGCCAAATGACGACTGAGACAGTGAAAGAGAGTTAACTTCACTGACTCCATCTTGCCTCTAACCTCCAAGCTGTCTTTGTTCATTCCTCAAACTAACTTTGGGAGAAACCTCGTTTGTAGTTTATAGTTTAGACAAAGACTGTAACAGCCCTTTCCCAAAGCAGACCTCCTTTTTGCCTGGGGACGAGACCAACATTAGCCACAGGATTAGAAATTATGGTTTAAGAGTCACGCAGCTGGAGGCTACAAGATTCTGACCCTCCCTAAATTGCTCCTAGGATCAGTGCTTGAGATATTTTGCAGACCCTGCAGTTGATGGATCAGCTGGCACCACCCAGATCGATAAACTGGCTCGTCAGGTCTTGTGGCCCCACTCAGGAACTGACTCAGTGCAAGACAGCTTCCGCCCAGGCTCACACCTGTAATCCTAGCACTTTGGGAGGCCGAGGTGGGCCGATCATGAGGTCAGGAGTTTGAGACAAGCCTGGCCAATATAGAGAAACCCCGTCTCTACTAAAAATACAAAAATTAGCCGGGCGTGGTACGCCAGTGCCTGTAGTCCCAGCTACTCGGGAGGCTGAGGCAGGAGAATCGCTTGAACCCGGGAGGCGGAGGTTGCAGTGAGTGAGATCACGCCACTGCACTCCAGCCTGGGTGACAGAGCGAGACTCCGTCTCAAAAAAAAAAAGAAGACAGCTTCAACTCCCTATGATTTCATCCCTGACCAATCAATCAGCATTCCAGGCTCACTGGCTTTCCCCAACCCACCAAGTTATCCTTAAGAACTCTGCCCCCGAATGCTCGGGGAGACTGGTTTGAGGAATGATAAAACTCTGGTCTCCTGCACAGCCGGCTCGGAGTGAATGACTTTCTCCACTGCAATTCCCGTCTGGATGAATCAGCTGTTTAGGCAGCGGGCAGGGTGAACCCCGTGGGCTGTTACAGAGTCCCACTGCAAAGGTGTGCCTCAACAGTTAGGATACTATTTTTCAACCAAAAACAAACTGGAGCTTATGCCTCCGAGCAAGTGTTAAACTTAAAGATATTCACCCTTGGCTGACTGCACGTTTACCCCAGAAACACTGCCACGAAGCAAGCAGCTTTGCACGGCTTTTCAATTAGAGTTGGTTCATAAGAAATAAAAAAGATTAGCTTTGTTACTTTGTAATCACACCTTAATTTTTATGCAGAAGGATACTCCCACGATGCCACTCTATTCCCTTTTTCATGAAGTTTGGCTCTGAATAACTGCTAAAAATAAAAAGCGAATGTTTTCTAAAGGAAAAACCAAGCAACTAGGAGCCTTTGGCTAGTTTCTGACGGCTCCTTCCCACCCCAAAGGAAGTAGTGCAGCTCGGAAAGGAATTCTCCCAGTGCAGGGGCCCAGGGCAGCCTGGCTGGAATCAGCCTCCTGGGGGGGGTTCGAGGCATTTCCGGGGTCAGGGGTCAAGTAGGGGTTTGGCTTCCCGGGACACTCCTGCTCTCTGCCAGAAGGATGAGGAATCTGGAGGGTGCAATGTTTAGATCTGGTCCTGCTGATGTGCTTCTGTGCCGCAGAAACCTTCTCCGCCCTCTTCTACCCAACGGCTGGAGGACAGGGGTCTGGAGGCGCATGTGGCTGGAGCCAGTGTGGTCGCTGTCCTGACGGCTGAGTCCAGATGAGCGGCCGCTGGGGAAACACAGGGTACCTGAGGTCCGGATTAAGGTCTTTTGTCCAACCACTAAGAGTCCACATTCTCCTTTGGAGCCGGGTCTCCGTTTTCTCCAGCATCGTGGGCCCCTCCAGGAAGCTGAAGAATGCCACAGGCCGTCTTCTGAGAAAAGGCGCCAGGAACACATTTCGGGTCGGCATGTGGATTGGGAAGCCCAGCGTGGCCTCCACGCGTGCTCCTTGGTCTTGTCTAGACTGCAGGATCTCACCCGTGCCCTGTGGGTTTGCCGCTTGGACACTGACGTGAGCAAATGGACAATTCAACATCAGTGGCAGGAAGGCGCTCAGTGTGGTTCACACGTGGAAGGCGGCACATTCCGAAAGTGAGTAGATCTGGGGAAGGGTTGAGCATGCGGTGTAGACTGCAAACAGGGCAGCTGCGCCCTCTGTCCAAGGTCCATGGTCCATTGGCTATGTCTTAAATGTCATTTTCCTGAATATAAAATATCCTACGATCACTGTAGGAAGTGTAGGAAATAGCACTTCAAAGAAGAATATTTTAAAATTTATCTAGGATCTTATGGGCCCAGAAAACAACTCAGTTAATATTATTTGTATTAATGTGTGTCCTTCCAGGCTTTCTGCCCACACCCAGGCCTTCTAAATATTCATCCTGTTTCTCTCTCTTTCTACTACCTATCTGCCTACGTACTCACTATGTATCCATCCATCCATTCATTTATCTATTATCGATTGATCTATCTATCTATGTATCCATTCATCTATCTATCTATCTATCTGGAAACCCCGTCTCTACTGAAAATACAAAAATTAGCCAGGTGTGGTCACAGGCTGCCTGTAATCCCAGCTACTCTGAGGGCTGAGGCAGGAGAATCACTTGAACCCAGGAGGTGGAGCCGAGATCACACCTCTGCACTCCAGCCAGGGCAACAGAGCGAGACTCTGTCTCAAAATAAAACAACAAAAAGAGGGGCTTTAAAAGAGATTTTTGTGAGCTTCTGCAAGTCACAGGCCACCTGCAGGGAAAGCTTTAAGGATGACTTTCTGAGACGCTGGCTTTGGGGAAAGCGGCCTGGTGGGTGGAGAGAGCCAAGCCGGGGGTCGGGGAGAGCCGAGTCGGGAACGGGGGAGAGCCGAGCCGGGGGTCGGGGAGAGCCGAGCCGAGGCTCAGGAGGCTCTGTGCTGTGCTCCTTCCCCAACCTCACTGTGCTCCCGCAAGAGGCCAGGAACCTGGCAGGCCCAGTCCTTTGGCTGCAGAGCTAGTGAAAGTTGTTTAAAGACATGTATGAATAGAGCTGTGTTTCAACACTTCCTCCAAGAGCCTCACTAAAGAGCCGGCATAGAGCACACTTCCTGAGTGACAGAAGAAAGCAAGGCTTGGTTCTAGCTTCTAGGCTCTGGGCTGTTTGGATGGCCTGTGTTACACTTTGCCCCAGGCAGTCAGCTCCTCCCATGGCCCACGCTGTGTTTAGGTTTTGGTCCAAACCCAGAGCACGGGGACAAAGGGTGGATGGAGCAGAGCTGCCCTGTGCCCCGGCCGCAAACCAGGAAGGAAGGGAGTAAAGAGCCCTGCTTTAAAATCTCTTTTTAATGTTTCACCTCCGGCCAGGACTTGAAGGGAGGTGCCTGGGTGTTCTGTTTACGAAACAATCTGTAACGTAAGGGAAATCCCAGATCGCTCGAACGAGGCTAAACTTTTTATATCAAAAGGAAGAAGAGCTTTGAAAGTCAATGAAGAGAAATGAAGAAATTTATATTCAATTCAGAGGAATTATACATTTGAGAAGAAGCAGGAAATTCCACTTAAGTCAAGGCCACCACAACGTAATATGGCTTTAAGTGGCCAATTCTAGTGGATGAGTCTTTTAACGGAAGAAGCAGAAAACAACTTGACAGGGCACAGTGGCTCACGCTTGTAATCCCAGCACTTTGGGGGCCGAGGCGTGTCGATCACCTGAGGTCAGGAGTTCGAGACCAGCCTGGCCAACATGGCGAAACCCCATCTCTACTAAAAATACAAAAATTAGCCGGACATGGTGGCGGGCACCTATAATCCCAGCTACTTGGGAGGCTGAGACAGAAGTGTCCTGTCTTTGGGGTGTGGAGGCTGCAGTGAGCCAAGATTGTGTCACTTTAGCCTGGGCCAAAGAGTGAAACTCTGTCTCAAACAACAACAACAAAACAAAACAAAACAGCTCACAGCAGCTCGTGTACAGCAGAAGCAGCTGTGTGTATGCATGTGTGTGTATGTGATCACATGTATGAATGTATCTGCATGTGCCTGGGTGCTTACACGTGTGCATGTATATATGACATCCTGACATGCCTGTGCGATTTCACGTGTGTATCTGTGAGTGCATGGACACATTTGTGTGTGTTTACATGTGCATGTGCATATGTAGATGGCAGCATCTGCCTGTGGCCCAGGCCCTGTGCACTGGGTGTCAGACCACGCTCCTGGCCGCCTTCTCCATCTGGCTAGCTTCTGGCAGCCGTGCAGGGTTGGGACTGACCTTCTGAGAAGCTGCGCACACACTTCTCCAGTGGCCTGGCACATGAGAGGTTCAGCTCCCGGCCCTCTCCTCAAAAGGATTTTCCCTTTCTGTCCCCCAAGCTTCCTGAAATGTCTGGGCTCTCGCATCTCTGGGTTAAGGCTCTGCTGCCCTTGCGGTGTCTCTGGAACTCAGACTCCCTGAGGCTCAGCACAGGTGCCATCCTGGCCACCTCCCGCTAAAGCACACCCGCTGGAGAGTGGGGAGCCATCAGCCAGAAGTGTCCAGGGAGGATGAGCCCAAAGCCAGGTGGAGTTCAAGAGGAGGGCAGCCTGTATGGACACGGCCGCCTCCTGGAGTGGGGGTGTGAGCTGCGTGCGGCGGGAGGAGGGCAGCCAGGAGGACTGAGGAGAGGTCCCCTCGCTTACCCTCCCCAACTCCTAGACTGTTCTTCCTTCCCTACTCCTTAGAGAGGGGAGCTCCCTCAATCCCATTTCTGCAGTCCTAGGTCTCTGGTGCTAGAAACCAGTACAACTCGTAACAACCGGTTTTACCCGCAGAAGCACCAGTAATTCCGGTCTGTGCCGTGAGCCTGAGCTCGGTGGGTCAAGAGTGGCGTCCTCTTCCAGGCCATCTATGTGCATTTACTGAGGGCCTTATGGGAAGATGCCTTCCCTCTGAGAAGTGAGCGATTGTGGAGAATTCCTCAGCTAGAACAGGCTAGAGGGAAGGTCCTATATGCCACGTCCTTCAGTGGTCATCAGCTCACCTGCCACTTGGAGGTAAACTAGGAACACTTTTCTTTTGGCTTGATGGTTATTTTCCAGGGTCAGTTATTCAAAGACACACAGGGTTACTATTCATCTTGCTGTGGGTGACATAATTCTCTGTAAGAGTTTTGAGAGTTACGGCATGGCCTCTTCAACTTGCCTGTTTGCACTTTCTGGGAAGAGCAAGGAGGGAGCTGGCACTGGCTTCCGGGTGGGGCGTAGGAGATGGGGGAGGCTGAGGAAAAGCCCAAGTGCTGGAGAGACGAGGAGAGGTGGGAGGCATTTGCCGCCCGCGGGCATCTATCTGCACGCTCCCCGTAGTGACTGCGTGACGCTTTGCATCTGTAAAGGTGGGTGGTGACTCTGCAGCAAGCCTTTTTTGCATGTTTGGCTCAAACCCCTACCCATGTTTGGAGAATTCCCTGTGACATGGGGCTTGGTGGAGAGCTGAGCCAGCCTCCCAGTGCAGAATATGGAAATGCAAACACTCGCTGTGGTGGGTTGAATTGTGTCCGCTGGAAAGATCTGTTCACGACCTACTCCCTGGAACTTGTGAATGGGACCTTATTTAGAAAAAGGTCCTTGGCAGATATAATCCATTAGGTATCTGGAGATGAGCCCATCCTGGATTTAGGTTGGGCCCTTAATTCAGACAGGCATCTTTGTAAGACCTAGCAGAGAGAGACTGGTGATGTGGAGACATCCCGGGAGAATGTCACCACGTGAAGACACAGGCGGAGGTTAGAGTGATGCAGCATTCCAAGCTCAGTAACAGCAAGGATTGCTGGGAGCCACAGGAGTCTGACAGAGGCACGGAACCAGGGCCCCTCAGAGCCTCCAGAAGGAGCCAGCCCGGCTCATGCCTTGATTTCTGACTTCTGGCCTGCAGAGCTGTGGGAGAGTCAGTTTTTGTTGCTTAAGCCTCCCAGTCTGTGGTGCTTTGTGCGGCAGCCTCAGGGCACTCACAGCCTCCCTTTGTGGGGCCTGCCTTGCAGCTAGACCGTGGGTGCATGGTCTGGCTGTGTCTAGATTTTGAACCTGTAGCCAGTGACATGGATATCTGCATAAATGGTTGTGGAGCCTCCGGGGCGGGGGTGCCTAGGTCCAGAGCGAGGAGTACAGGGGAGCTGGTGCTGCATGTGGGGCTCAGAGACGGCAGCAGAGGCATCCGCACAGCATCAGCTCTGCACGGGATTTGGGGAATTGCTGCTGCTGCACAACCTCCAAGCCCTGTTCCCAAGCCCTCCTGGGGATCCAGGGAGCTTCCCAAAATCCTTTAGGGAAAAACTGCTTTTCTGTTGAAAGCAGCCACGATCAGTTTCTGTTGCTTGCAGCTTCAGCTTTCTAACCTGAGTTACCAAGGAATCCTCATGGAGTGCCTGGTCCTCTTCAGCCAGGTGTGCAGGGAGGTGACCCGTCCCAGAAGGGCAGGTAGCAGGCAGTAAGAGTAGCCTGGCCAGGACCCTGGGTGCCAGTCTCAGCTTTATTTATTTTTCTAATTTGCTGAGTGAACTTGAGGTTACCTAACCTCTCTGTGGCTTCCTCATTGACAACAGGGAAAATGAAATCGTCTTGAAGATCCAGTGACCATGTACATTTTTAGAAATGTCCACACACTTTGAAAAGTACAAATCTGACTATGTAAATCATGTTTCAGGAGAATCACTTGAACCCAGGAAGCGGAGGTTGCATATTGAGCCAAGATTGCGCCACTGCACTCCAGCCTGGGCAACAGAGCAAGACTCTGTCTCAAAAAAAAAAAAAAAGAAAAAAGAAAAAAAGAAAAGCGACGACGACATTCAGTCAATCAGCCAGATATTTTTTTTTGGTGATGCTGTAACCCTTAATAGCCTCCTGTCTGGATTCTGTTTATTTAGTTCCTAAGTTGGTAAACGTGGTGCATGTTACTCATTAACCTTTGCCTTGTCATTGACAAAGAGTTCACTTGTCAAGCTGTGAGCTGAACAAAGAATTGTGAGGCCTGTGGAATTCAAGCATTGACCTTGATATTACGGATGAGGACAAAAAGGATGGGTGACTAGAACTTGTTTTCTTCCCAGAATTTGAGCTTTCTGATCATTGAATCAGGACTTGAATTGATACTCCTTGGCTCACTAGTCATTTTTCTGCTTTCCTTTGGTGGTGACTGGAGGCTGTAGTAGGCTGTTCTTCTGTTGCTATGAAGAGATACCTGAGGCTGGGCAATTTATAAGGAAAAGAGCTTTGATTGGCTCCCAGTTCTGTCGGCTTTATAGGAAGTCTGGTGCCGGCATCTGCTTGGCTCTTGGGGAGGCCTCGAGAAGCCTCCAATCACGGTGGAAGGCGACGGGGAAGCGGGAGGGCAGAGAGGTGCCACGTGCTTTTAAACAACCAGATCTTGCGAGAACTCACAATCTCAAGGACAGCATCAAGCCGTTCAGGAGGCATCGGCCCTGCTGACCCAAACATCTCCCACCAACCCCACCTCCAACATTGCCAATGACATTTCAGCGTGAGACGTGGAGGGGATGCACATCCAGACTGTATCAGAAATCAAGAGATAACAACTTAATAGACAGATTCCAAAAAATGGTGACCCACGGGGTGCAGATCAGTGTGCAGAGAATGTCTTCATTTACACAAAAAAAGACACAGATAAGACACTCGGCAGAGGTTCTCAGAGGGGCTAAGTGTGGGGGGCTTCGTGTGTTCATTTTTACTCTTTGGGGCTGAAAGAATGCTTTATATACCATGAGCTGTGCTTCTTTTAAAATAGAAATAAAATGCTTAGTTAGTCACTGTGCGAGCCTTTGTTAACATCAAAGGTAATTTTCAAGTATTTCAGAAAGAAAAGGCATTCGTATTTACCTTCAGCACTGAACTCCTCCCTGTTCCAAGTGGTTAATTTGAATAGAGGTTAAAGGACAGAGAAGCAAAAAGGAAACAGAAACGTCACTCACATTCCACGCGTTTCTCTAGCACAGCCAAGTGATTTGCAACTTCAGCTTTCAGTTCATTGATTTTGAATGCTCTAGGAACGAAAAAGAAAAGAGAGAGGAAATATGACCCTTAAAATTCTCAGAGCCAAAATAGGTTAAGCAAATATCTACTGAGTTCCCGCTGTGGGCATGGGCAAGGCCTCTAGGTAGGCTGGCGAGGGGCTGGGTGCCATCATGCTAGGACTTGCTTTTCAGAAATCATCAAGTCCCATGGGGAGGAAAGAATCACCAAATTATCATGAGGTGTATTTTCTGAGCTAGTGGGCCTATTTACTTCCTCAGGCCTGAGCAGAGGACCCAGACTCTCTGGGGAGGACTCGTGGCCCTCTCTCTGCTTATGTGGTTGAGAGGGTCCAGTCCCCACACCCTCCCCCGATGGGCACAGGCACCTTCGGAGGACCTGTCGTGCTCTCTGAAGGCTCCAACCTAGTCAGTTAAATAATTCAAAGGATTTTTTTTTCTTTTCCCTGAGACAGAGTTTCACTCTGTTGCCCAGGCTGGAGTGCAGTGGCGTGATCTCGGCTCACCGCAACCTCCACCTCCCGGGTTCAAGTGATTCTCCTGCCTCAGCCTCCCAGGTAGCTGGGATTACAGTCATATGCCATCACGCTCGGCTAATTTTGTATTTTTCATAGAGACGGCGGCTTCTCCATGTTGGTCAGGCTGGTCTCAAAACTCCAGACCTCAGGTGATCCGCCCGCCTCCGCCTCCCAAAGTGCTGGGAATACAGACGTGAGCCACTGCACCCAGCCAATTAGAAGGTTTGTAAAAAATCCTAGCCGTCTGCCCTTTTCACCATTTTGATTAACCTGGGCAGTAAGATACCGCTGAGAAGTCAGTCTGAGAAATGGAAAATACGGTATCCAGGTCAGGATTGCTGGGATGACTCCGATGAAAAGGAAGTCCCCTAACTAAGCGAGGAAGCTTATTTTCCAATGGAGCCAATTCTTATGGATTGTTCTCTGATCCCAGAAGAGCCCATGGAGAACATTTACATTCTAATGCGCCCACTCAACACGGTCTTTGGTCTAGGGCGAGTGTTTCCAGCCCCATCCAAGCTGGCTTAGTTACAGAAGCCACAGAAGGCTTCCGCCGTGCGGGCAGCTCCTCCAGGCAGGTGAGACAGCCCCGCTTGCCGGCCAAGGCCAGCCTCAGAGCCCGGGGCCTGCCCTCGCTCTTATAGAAAGATGCGCGCATCTCTGGCTGGTTGTAAATTTAGAAGACTCTGTACCTTGAGAACTGCTCTGCGACCTGCGCCAGCACGCTCTGGATTAATTCTTCTCTCTCTACAAACCAAAGAAGAAAGACAGATGGAACACGGACAAGAGGAAAAGACGCATAGGCCATTGTGGCCCGAATCCCACGTGCTGGGGGGCGGAGGCCGCGACCGAGGAGCTGCCCGTTACCTGGAGGGACGTGCTGGCCTTCCTGGCAGCAGTCCTGAGGCTCTCTGGGCCTGGGCTCTACCTGTCCACTTTCAAATGCTCCTTCCCTCTGGGGCTGCTCCAGGCCCACAACCCGTCTGTCCCTCAGTGGTCTCTCAGCAGACTGGCCAGGGCTTGTGGTTCTCTTGTCCTCAGCCCCAGCTATAAAAAGCAGGCAGGACTGGCTTTCTCAATATGGGAAGTTTCCTCTTAGTGCCCAGGTCTATTTTATGGGGGCAATTACTGGGACAAAGTGAGTTCAAGGCACGTCTCAATTCAGAACACGGTGTTCTCACGGCGGGTCTGCAGAGGGGAGGCAGGCCCGGGTCCAGCAAGTTGCTCCCTTTGTCGCCTGGCCTGTAAAACTGGGCTGGGTGGCTGGTTTTACAAGGTCCAGGTCCCAGGCTAAATGGAACCTGCCTGTCTTCCTGTTTCCTGACCAGGCCCAATGCCAGCTACCTCATAGGAAGGTGTGGATGCTCACAGCGCTGTCCTTGTCAGCAAGGCGACATTCTAAGGAAGGGAGGGACCGCTCTTTACCTGGCTCCAGCCATCCTCCAGCTCATGCCCCAGGACACCGAGAGCCCACACCAGCTTAGTCATAAGTTCACCACATCTTCTATGTTGATTTGATGTCTAACCTTCCACTATAAACAAAACAAATAAAACCAAAGGCGCGGTGGCTCAGGCCTGTAATCCCAGCACTTTGGGAGGCCAAGGCAGGCAGATCACCTGAGGTCAGGAGTTCGAGACCAGCCTGACCAACATGGAGAAACCCCGTCTCTACTAAAAAATACAAAATTAGCCAGGCATGGTGGCACATGCCTGTAATCCCAGGTACTCGGGAGGCTGAGGCAGGAGAATCACTTGAACCCGGGAGGCAGAGGTTGCGGTGAGCCGAGATTGCGCCACTGCACTCCAGCCTGGTGAACGAGAGTGAAACTCCGTCTCAAAAGAAAACGAAAAAACAAAACCAAAGCTGCCCAAACAAACAAAAAATTTAAGAATCCAACTTGGCAATGGGGCTCAGAAGCTAAAAATGTTCACAAGCACTGACCCAGGGTTCCATTTCTAGGAAATCGTCATGCATGTACACAAAAGATGTTCATCACAGTGTTATTTAACACAGAGAAAACTGTAACAACCTGCACGCCCACCCGATGGAGATTCGTTAAATAAATGATGAGAAAACTCTATCATTAGACATATATCTGGAATGATATTTTGCTATTAGAAATAATATTTTGAAAATGTTCATGTTGGCCGGGCACGGTGGCTCAAGCCTGTAATCCCAGCACTTTGGGAGGCCGAGACGGGCGGATCACAAGGTCAGGAGATCGAGACCATCCTGGCTAATACGGTGAAACCCCTCTACTAAAGAATACAAAAAACTAGCCGGGCGAGGTGGCGGGCGCCTGTAGTCCCAGCTACTTGGGAGGCAGAGGCAGGAGAATGGCGTAAACCTGGGAGGTGGAGCTTGCAGTGAGCTGAGATCCGGCCACCGCACTCTAGCCTGTGCGACACAGCCAGACTCCGTCTCAAAAAAAAAAAAAAAAAAGAA
>NC_045452.1:36501105-36503654 GCF_002776525.5 Piliocolobus tephrosceles
TAAAAAAAAAAAAAAAAAAAAGAAAAGAAAGAAAATGTTCATGTCTATTGTTAAAGTACAAAAAAAAAAGGTTTTGAAGCAGTAATAGTGATCCTGCTTTTGAAAACATATTGGGAAGGTATACTCCAAAATAATAATAGTAGTCATCTTTGGTTATAAGTTTTATATATGTTTTATTTAAAAAGTTTGCTTCCCTCTATCTTATGCATTTTCCCTTTTTTCTTATGCATTTTCTATAATTAACATATATTAATTTCATTTAAAAAACTAAAAGAAACTAATCAGTTTAACTTTGCAACACCTCATTACTTCACCTGGCAAATGAGAGGGTAGACCAGATGACCCTAGATTCCCTCTGGCTTTAGCATTCTATGACTTGATAAGAAGAAGAAAAATGATGTTTTGTTACATCTCTTGAAGCTACAAGCGTAAAAATGTCAGCCAGAAAATTTTCATACAGCCACAGGTTGAACTGGTGAGAGTTCGAGGCCCTCACCTGAAGAAAGTCCCACACCTACTAGTGGGGGAAGGTGGCTCCCATCAACAAGAATCATCATAGGTTTTATAGGCCACTTGGTGAACTCAGCAGGGGTTTAGATCACTTAGAAATTCTTTGGAAAAGGTAGTGTGTCACATAACCTTTGAGAATGAATGATCTCAGAGTCTTGAGATAAATTTAGAAGTCCATCAAATGATGAATATTTATAGACCACTTCACCCAACAGCAGCAGAGCGCTACATTCATTTCAGGCGCCTACAGAGCATGTACCAAGATAGAGCATATCCTGGGCTATAAAGAAAATCTCACCCAATCTAAAGGAACTGAAACCACACAGAGTATGTTCTCTGACCACACGAGGACCAAAGTAGAAATCAATAACAGAAAGATAGTAGAAAAATCTCCAAACACGTGGAAACTTAACAACATACTTCTAAATAACTTAAGGGTCAAAGAGGAAGTCTCAAGGGAAAATTAAAAAGACATCGAACTCAATAAAAATGAAAATACAACACAAAATTTAGCTGTGGGACACAACTAAAGCAATGCTGAGAGGGAAAGTTACAGCATTAGGGGCTTCCATTAGAAGAGAGGAAAAATCTCAACTCAATAAGCCAAGATCCCACCATAAGAACCCAGGAAAAGAAGAGCAAAGTAAACCCACAATGATAGCAAAGAAAGGAAGGAGGGAAATCACAAAGATAGGGGACTAGAAATCCCGGTAACAGAAAACAGAAAAACAGTGCAGAAAATCAACAAAACAGTGCTAGGTATTTGAAAATAATAAACTGTCAAACTTCTAGCAAGACTGACAAAGAAACAATGAGAGGGAAGACACAGATTGTCAATATCAGGAACGAAAGAGGACCATCACTACAGACCCTGCAGACATCAAAAGGAGAATAAGGGAACACTACAGTTGCCTCTACACACGTAACTCTGACATCTTCAGTAAAATGGACCAACTCCTAGAGAAGCATGAAGTACTACAACTCATTCAATATCAAAGAGGTAATTTAAACAACCTATAGCAAAAGTCAATCTGTAATTTAAAAACTCCCCAAGATGAAATGTCCAGGCCAAGATGGTTCTAAACATTTATAGAGAATTCTGCCAAAGGTTTAAAAAGTCAACATGATTCTAACAATATCTTCAAGAAAACAGAAGAGGAGGGAACACTACCATTCTTTTATTTTTTATTTTTTGAGATGGAGTCTTACTCTGTCGCCTAAGCTGGAGTGCAGTGGTGTGATCCTGGCTCACTGCAGCCTCTGCCTCCTGAGCTCAAGCAATTCTCCTGCCTCAGCCTCCTGAGTAGCTGGGATTATAGGCGCAGGCCACCAAGCCTGGCTAATTTTTTGCATTTTTAGTAGAGCCGGGGTTTTACCATGTTAGCCAGGCTGGTCTTGAACTCCTGGCCTCAAGTGATCTGCCTGTCTCGGCCTCCCAAAGTGCTGGGATTACAGGCGTGAGCCACTGCACCTGGGCCCCATTCATTTTATGTAGTTAGTATTACCCTGATACCAAATGCAGACAAGGAACAACAACAAAAAGAAAATTACATGCCAACATCCCTCATGAATCTAGATACAAAAATCACTAATGAAATAGCAAGTAGAATTCAGTAATATGTAAAAATAATTGCACATCAAGATTGAGTGGGGTTTATTCCAGGGATATAAGGTTGGTTCAATATTTGGAAAGCAATCAATGTAATCTCCAATCAGCAGGCTAAAGAATAAAAATCGCCGGGCGCAGTGGCTCAAGCCTGTAATCCCAGCACTTTGGGAGGCCGAGACGGGTGGATCACGAGGTCAGGAGATTGAGACCATCCTGGCTAACACAGTGAAACCCCGTCTCTACTAAAAAATACAAAAAACTAGCTGGGCGAGGTGGCGGGCGCCTGTAGTCCCAGCTACTTGGGAGGCTGAGGCAGGAGAATGGCGTAAACCCGGGAGACGGAGCTTGCAGTGAGCTGAGATCCGGCCACTGCACTCCAGCCAGGGCGACAGAGCGAGACTCCGTCTCAAAAAAAAAAAAAAAAAAGAAC
>NC_045452.1:36503754-36505568 GCF_002776525.5 Piliocolobus tephrosceles
TTCAATCCATGTTCATGAGAAAACTCATAAAATTAGGAATGGAGAAGAACTTCTTCAAATTGATTAAAAGCATCAACCATAACCTTACAGCCAACATTATACAGTTGTTCCTTGGTGTCCCTGAGGGATTGGTTCCAGGACGCCCCACAAGGATGCCAAAATCCAAGGATGCTCAAATTCCTTATATAAAATGGTGTAGTGTTTTTGCATATAACCTATGCACATCCTCCTGTACACGCTACATCATCTCTAGATTACTTAGAATACCTAATACAATGTAAATGTTATGTAAAGAGTTGCTGTACTGTATTTACCTATTTGTATTATTTTTCTTGTTTTTAAAATATTTCTGATTGGTGATTGGTTGGATATATGGATATGGAACACACAGATACAGAGGAGTTGATCGTACTTAATGGTGAAAGACTGAGTGCTTGGTGTCTAAGACTGTCACAAGGCAAGGTTGTCTGCTCTCACTACTGCTAATTAAGATAGTGCTGGGAGTCCTAGCCAGTGCAATAGGCAAGAGAAGGAAATAAAAGGCAAACAGATTAGAAAGGAAGAAAGAAAACTGTCCCTGTTTGCCAATGACATGTTGTCTACATAGAAAACCCTAAGGAATCTACAAACAACAACAAAACACAACCCTCCTAGAACTAAAAAGAGAGTTTAGCAAGTTTGCAGGGTGGAAAACATACAAAATTCAATTGTATTTACTACAATTGTATATTCTAGCAATGACCATGTAGGCACTGAAATTATAAATAAAATACCAGCCACGCATAGTGGTGCATGCCTGTAATCCCAGCACTTTTGGAGGTCAAGGTGGGAGGATTGCTTGAGCCCAGGAGTCTGAGACCAGCCTGGGGAACAAAGAGAGATCTCCAACTCTACAAAAACACAAAAAACAAAAAACAAAACAAACAAACAACAACAACAAAATAGCCGGGCATGGTGGCATGTGCCTGTGGTTCCAGCTACTCAGGAGGCTGAGGCGGGAGGATTGCTTGAGCTCAGGAGGTTGAGGCTGCAGTGAGCTATGACAGCACCACTGCACTCTAGCCTCACGGACAAAGACCCTGTCTCAAAAACAAACAAACAAACAAACAACACCAGTACCATTTACAGTCACTCAAAAATGCCCCAGGTGTAAAACTGACAAAACATATGCAGAAGTTGTATGTTAAAAACTACAAAACATTCATGAAAGAAATAAAAGAAGATATAAACAAATGGCAAGACTGATCATGTTAATGGGTTGGAAGACTCAACACAGTAAATTCTCCCCACATTGGTAAACAGGTTTTACAAAATTCCCATTGAAAGGCTAGCAAGACCCTTTTTTTTTTTTTTTGTAGAAATAGAGATTATTCTAACATTTAGATAGAAAGGCAAAGGACTCACAAGAATAAAAACAATTTTGAAAAACAGCAGATAAAACGAGAGGAATCAGTCTATCTCATTTTGAGACTTATGATATAATTTCAGTAATCAAGACTGTGAGGTACTGGCAGAAAGACAGACAGGTAGAGCCATGGAAAGAAACAGACGGCCTATGACCATGTCCATACAAATACGCCCAACTGATTTTTGACCAGATGTAAAGCAATTCAACGGAGAAAAGAGAGCTTTCAATAAATAGTGTTGGAAAAATTAGATATCCACAGGCCAACAAAAAAAGAAAAAGAGCCTTGACCTAGAATTCAGTTTATATAAAAATCAATGCAAAGTGGACCAAAGATGTAAAACATAAAAGTATAAAACGTTTAGAAGGCCGGGCGTGGTGGCTCAAGCCTGTAATCCCAGCACTTTGG
>NC_045452.1:36505668-36507161 GCF_002776525.5 Piliocolobus tephrosceles
GTATAAAACGTTTAGAAGGCCGGGTGTGGTGGCTCAAGCCTGTAATCCCAGCACTTTGGGAGGCCAAGACGGGCGGATCACGAGGTCAGGAGATCAAGACCATCCTGGCTAACACGGTGAAACCCCGTCTCTACTAAAAATACAAAAAACTAGCCGGGCGAGGTGGCGGGCGCCTGTAGTCCCAGCTACTTGGGAGGCTGAGGCAGGAGAATGGCGTAAACCCGGGAGGCGGAGCTTGCAGTGAGCTGAGATCCGGCCACCGCACTCCAGCCCAGGCGACAGAGCAAGACTCCGTCTCAAAAAAAACAAAACAAAACAAAACAAAAAAACGTTTAGAGAGAAAATAGGAGAAATCTTCAGGGTCTTCAGTAAGGTGGGGAGTTCTTAGACTTGACAGCAAAAACACAAACCAGAAAAAGAAAAATTGATAGCCTAGATTTCATCAAAATTAAAATTTTTGCTCAGAGAAATATCCTGGTAAGATGATGACAAGACAAGCTACGGTCTGGGAGAAAATATTTGCAAGACACATATCTGACAAAGACTTGCATATAGCATATATAAAGAATGGTCAAAACTCAATGGTAGAAAACAAAACCAGCCAATTAGAAAGCAGGCAAGAGATGAGCAGACGGGTACTGGAGAAAGGCACAGATGGAAAGAAGTCCATGGAAAGATGTTGAGCACCACTCGGCCGTTAGGAAATGCCAGTTACAACCACAGTGAGATACCACTGCACACCTATCAAAATGGCTAGGATACAAAATAGTGCCAACCCCCAATGCTAGCAAGGATGTGGAAACACGGCTCCCTCACTCATGGCTGGTGGGAATGAAAAATGGTACAGTCATTCTGAAAACAGTCTGGTGGGTTCTTCAAAAACCGGAAAAAAAACAACTAAAGATGCAAGCACCAGGGCAGAGAGATGATGTACACAGAGAACTGATGTTGACACAATGGCCTGTCCACATGTTCACGGCGGATGTATTTGTAGTAGCCGCAAATGGAAACAATGCAGGTGCCTTTCAAGGGAGAATGGATGGACAAATTGTGGTCTATCCATACCGCGGAGTATGACTCCGAAAGAAGGGAATGAACTACGAATACAGGCGACAACCCGGATGGGTGCCAGGAGGTTGTGCTGGGTGGAAGGCGCCAATCCCAAAGTCACCTACTGCATGATTGCATGTGTAGAACATTACGGAAATGGCAACATCATACAAATAGAGACCAGAGGCCAGGTGCGGTGGCTCATGCCTGTGATCCCAGCACTATGAGACGCTGAGGCAGGGGGATCACCTGAGGTCAGGAGTTCGAGACCAGCCTGACCAACATGGAGAAACCCCGTCTCTACTAAAAATACAAAATTAGCCCGGCATGGTGGTGCATGCCTGTAATCACAGCTACTTGGGAGACTCGGGCAGAGGTTGCAGAGTGAGTTGAGATCGTGCCATTGCACTGCAGCCTGGGCAACAAGAGCGAAACTCTGTCTC
>NC_045452.1:36507261-36524347 GCF_002776525.5 Piliocolobus tephrosceles
TTTTTTTTTTTTTTTTGAGACGGAGTCTTGCTCTGTGGCCCAGGCTGGAGTGCAGTGGCCGGATCTCAGCTCACTGCAAGCTCCGCCTCCCGGGTTTACGCCATTCTCCTGCCTCAGCCTCCCGAGTAGCTGGGACTACAGGCGCCCGCCACCTCGCCCGGCTAGTTTTTTATATTTTTTAGTAGAGATGGGGTTTCACCATGTTAGCCAGGATGGTCTCGATTTCCTGACCTCGTGATCCGCCCGTCTCGGCCTCCCAAAGTGCTGGGATTACAGGCTTGAGCCACCATGCCCGGCTGGAGATTTTTTTTTTTTAAACCTGTGGTAAAATAGGAACTAACATTTATATCAGCAGATGACGAATTCATAGTTTTGTCTTTCCACTTCCACTACCTTTGGGAGTCCATCTGAACTGCACAACTCTCTCCTACAAAATCGTTTTAAATGGTTAGGATGAGTCTTCCTCCAACCTCACATCTTCTGGGGCCTCTTGCAAGCTGTGTTACCTCGACAAAGTTACTCTCTGATCTTCAGTTGTAAGTTGTTAAAATCTGTGCAAGAGAGGTGATACTCGAATCCCAGGGATGCTCTATGGAATAATGTGTATATATATTTATTTATTTATCGGCACAGTGCTTCATATATGGTGCCCAAAGATGCCCCAGACCATGGGCTACTTTTGCTGCTAAAGCTGCCATTTGCTGCACTCTCAGACATGTAATTTCATCTCCATTTTCTCACCTGTCTGTGAAGAACTTCAATTGCCCTTCTCTACCTCCGTCCTAACTTTAAAGCTAATCCTCGAGCCAAAGCTACTCCTGCTCACCCTTTATAATCAGAAAGTTTGCTGATAATTAGAAAAGCCACTGGTTCGAACACACTGTTGATTTAGGACATTAACTCCTGGGGGACTCTGAGGACTCAATAAGGTAGATCACTGGTCTTTTCAACCCATTTCTGAAGTCAGCCTTTCGCCCAGTGTTGATCTGGGTCAAGCCCCCTGGGTAGAAAAGGCACCTCTGGGTGATGTGGGGCTGGGGACCAAACTCACACACAATGACCCCGCTTACTCCAAAAGTGAATGAAGAAGTGAGGGTTTTGTGTATTTATTTATTTTGAGGTGGAGTCTCGCTCTGCTGCCCAGGCTGGAGTGCAATGGCATGATCTCAGCTCACTGCAACATCTGCCTCCAGGGTGCAAGCAATTCTCCTGTCTCAGCCTCCCAAGTTGCTGGGATTACAGGTGCGTGCCACCACGCCCAGCTAATTTTTGTATTTTTAGTAGAGAGGAGGTTTCACCACGTTGGCCAGGCAGGTCTCGAACTCCTGAGCTCAGGTGATCCGCCCACCTCGGCCTCCTGAAGTGCTGGGATTACAGGTGTGAGCCACCACGCCCGGCAGAAAAACCCACATCCCTTGGAGGGCGGTTCTGTTTAATTCAGCCAGATGGTTTCCTCTGTGTGGACACAGCCATCACCTGTGCAGGCAGAGAGGCCTGGAAGGCGGCAGAGCCTCCTGTGGGATTCTGCGCATCGATTGATTTCAAAGAGCCCCTTGTAGCAGGCGGGTCCCTGGGGCCCTTCTGGCCTCTTCCTGCCCCTCCCAGGCATCCTGAAAAGGCAGAGCCCGCAGCACGCACTCACCGAGGCAGGCCGGTGGCGATGCAGAACAGGTCCATGATGTCACTGGAGTTGCAGTACTTGCTGAAGATCACCTGCAAAACAGAAGCACAGTGAGGCGGCAGCGAGGGCGGCGGGTCCCCCTGGAGACGTCAGAGGCCCTGTGCTTCTGCTCCGGCTCCAACCTGAAGGTGCATTTTGAAAAGAAAAACTGTGACCCTAGGCATTGGAAAGTCACAGGCTCATCTTTTCATTTGGTTGATATATACGGGTGGTGAAAAATGTCATTGTTGTGTTCAGTGGAAAGAGATGTGAAAAATACAGCGACCCCCCCTTGCCCACACGCCTGTCGGTGACATGGTTATGGAGATGGCGCATCCCTTGGAAGGGGCCAGGCAGGACTGACCACCTGGGGTCAACACTCGCTGGGCACCAGGTCTTCAAGTAGCTCATGGGGGCCATTCTGTAAATAAAATAAAATTCAAGTTCATTAACTTAAAAAAAAAAAAAAAAAAGGCCGGGCGCAGTGGCTCACGCCTGTCATCCCAGCACTTTGGGAGGCTGAGGCAGGCGGATCACCTGAGATCAGGAGTTCCAGGCCAGCCTGGCCAGCATGGTGAAACTCCATCTCTACTAAACATACAAAAAATTAGCCGGGCGTCGTGGCGGGCGCCTAGTCCCAGCTACTTGGGAGGCTTAGGCAGGAGAATCGCTTGAACCTGGGAGACCGAGGTTGCAGTGAGCCAAGATCGCGCCACTGCACTCCAGCCCGGGCAACAAGAGTGAAACCCCATCTCAAAAAAAAAAAAAAAAAAAAAAAAAAGAATGCCTTTCGGTATTTGGGGACTGAGGGACAGAGGCTGAATGATGAAGTCGAAGAGGGGAATCATGTCCCAACAGAACCGCTGAGGATCCTGGACACCCGCAGTGAAATTGGCGCCTGCAGAGAAACAGGATCTCCGCACGTGATGGCCGCGCTCACCCCCGAGTACCATCCGGGCTGCGGTGGAAACGCCGGGTTGGCATCCACATCTTTTGTCCAAGTGGTCCCTACTCTCAGGGAGGAGTCTCAGCTCTCAGGGAGGGGGCATTTCGAGCTCGGTGAGGGTGGGGCCCCTCCAGGGCTGGCAGAGCATGGAACAGGCCACGCCCAGGCCCCGCCTTCATCGCAGTGGATGCCTCCCTGGACAGTTTCCCTGGCTCCTGGCTGCCAATGCAGCTTTTCTTTCCAGCACAAGTCCCTGGCGTGGGGGAAACGCAGGCCTGGGAAGATGGTTATTTTTCGGTGCCCAGCGCACCATTTTTTTTAAGCTTAGTTTTCTTTTTTCTTTACTTAGAAACAGTGAAATATAGAAAACAGATTTTTTTTTTCTTCTGTGACTAACACCATTTCCTGTGGGCTGCTGAACTGGCAACAATAAGACGGTAAACAGCACCTCGCCTTGCCCGTTATCCCCACTGGTATCTGCCCCAGGGGTAATGGTCGGGCAAAGGTGGCCTGTGTCATTGCGTGGTCCCTGACGTCTGTGGCATCGGCTGTATCCCCAGCTACCTATGCAGCTCGGTCCTGGCCATGCTTGCACGGGTGCAGTAACCCCTTCAGCAGCCCCCCCTTTAGCCTCGCCCTGTTTTCCCCACATCCTCCTTTGCAGAACTCTGCTGGCTCCTCCCAGAGCTCCCTCCTCCGGGATGTGCTTCTCCTCCCGTGTCCTGGTTCCCGGCCTCGCGTGCAGAGGCTGCTTCTCCCAACCCCACTGCCGAGGAGTCCTGCACTTGGCCGGGTGCCAGACCCTCACTTCCACCAGGACAACATCCTCAGCCCGAGTCACAGTCCACACCGCAGTCTCCCAGGCTATGCTGTGGAGTTGCGTGGCAGAGCCCGGGCTGGGGTCATGGCCATTTTCCCACCAAGACAGGACAAAAAGTGGTTCCCATGTGGGCCCCTGTGTAACTCCCTTTCTCCTGGTGTGGCGGGCTTACTTTGGGGGTCTACAGACCCCAGTCTGCAGAGGGCAGGGGTGGAAGAAGAGGAAGGCAAGAAGGACTCTTTCTTTAAACATTCTGGATCTGGAGCTTCTGGAGAAGCAGGATGAGGTTTGCAAGGGCCCTGCTAAGGAGCTTGGTGTTCTTCAAAGTGTGCCTCTGGTCCCAGCTCAGGGATTCCCACGCGGTGGGTCTGAGTTG
The DNA here is from genome assembly GCF_002776525.5 of Piliocolobus tephrosceles. Classification (NCBI taxonomy): domain Eukaryota; kingdom Metazoa; phylum Chordata; class Mammalia; order Primates; family Cercopithecidae; genus Piliocolobus; species Piliocolobus tephrosceles. Next base: position 36,511,064 of record NC_045452.1, read on the forward strand.
GGCCCCGGGAATCTGTGTGTCACTTCTGCTGGGTTTCTTGGATTAGAAGCCACTGCTCAAAGATGTGTTTCTAGGGTGTCTCCCTCAGATGAGAGGGGTAGTTCTGCAGGAGGCGGGGGCCCTGTGGTCCCTGTGCTCCAACCTGGGTAACCGCAGCAAATGACCCCTTGATAAAGTCCTCACCCCACCCGTCCGCACTGGGTGCTTCTCCTTGTGGGCACGAAGGCGCCACATCCTGTCCTAGCCCCTCGGAGTACATGGGGGATGATCTTTGAGTTAAATTCTCTCAAGACACATCTGGCAAGACCGACTCAAATCATGGCTTCTTGGGGCTGGCTCGAAGCGGGTGCACCTACCAGCAAGATCTCAAAAGGTGAGGGGAGGGTGATTATGGAATCGCAGTCTCTTGGGACTGGGGAGGCTCGTCTGACTTTACTCAGAAGGGAAGTGGCTTTGCCAAGGGCACTGGGCTCATGGGCCTGGGGCTTCCTCATCTCAGAAGCGTGGGGCCAGGGTGTGAGGCCAGGCGGCCCAGGGGGATCCTTGCCTGCTTTTCATTCCTGGAACCCTCAACTCAACTTCTTTGAACCTAAATTTCCTCTGCTGTAAAATGGGCCGAAAAAGGGGTGGTTGTCATCTACAGACGCTTTAACTCCGATGCCTCCCCAGAAGATTCTGCACCAAGCTGGAGGCCAGAGCTTGTGATTCAATGCAGAAGCTTCCAGTCCCATGGAAAAGGACTGCAGTAAGTACCTCCAAGGACTGACCCCCAAGCGCAGACTCCTGGGGACAGCTTCTGATGGCTTTGCTCAGATGATATTCGGACCCTGCCAGTGGGTGCCCAGGGCTTCCAGGGCTCTTTTCAGTAGAAGAACATCCGGCTTCATGAGCCTGCAACCCAGGAGCCAGTGGAGAATCCGTTAGGGACCCCTGCGTGGAATGAGTGAGGAACGACATGCGTGTCGTGGTACTGTTGGACTTTCTGGCTCTGTGAGGAAGCCTCTTCCTTGTCTTCTTAAGCTATCAGTAACCTTTAATGACCTAGATTTTTTTGTAAACTGAAATGAGTAATTTGTAAGTGATATCTGATTTTCACCATCTGCTCTCCTTCCTCCCCAAATTCAAACTTTCAGGAAGGCTTTACTTTTTGTGGCAATATCTGCAAAGGTTCCGGAAGGATCTGTCTTCCTTCTTGCCAGGATATAATTGGGGAAGGTTTATGCAACCGAGCCTGGGCCTGAAAGGCGTGTGTGAGAACGACACTTATTTGCTGGGCTGTGACCACTCTTAAGGGGCCGACTGTGCAGCATCCATGCCCACAAAGTCCACTGGGGGAGGGGAGGGGCTCGCAGGGTCACAGCCTCCAAGCTGGGAAAAAAGGCTACACTATGGCAGGCCAGGGTTTTGGAATATCATGGGGCCCTTGAGAAGACAGGGATTTATCAAATTTATAAGTACTGCAGGTGAAATCTGGAGGAGAGCTTTTTGTGTTTGGTTTCCTAACCTCAGGATAGCAAATAACACTTAAATAACCTTAAAGTACAACTATGAGGTCTTCCGGCAAAACAAACCGAAAAAGGCCTGTATGGCATGGTGGCACTCTTGCCACCTCTGTGCAAGCAAGGATGCCACACCTAGGGGGACCAGCCTTATTCTGCCATCCAGAATAATCTCTCTTTGAGATTATGTTGGACAAAAGGTGGGGAGGCTATCAGGAAATTTGGAATAAGCACAAAAGTTGACACTGGCTGTCTCCACTGGAGAATACAGCTGCATCCGTTGGAAGTCCATGTCAACATTCCTGCACTCCTTACACATTGAGGGTTCTTGGAGTTCTCTTTTGAACTGGTGGCACCTTCTTACCAGTTCCCATTCAATTCATTATTTCAGTAAAAACGTTTGACACACGGTCATTTTAGATCTGGATGAGAGTCATGACTTCAGCTTTTGCTGTTCACTCGTCTCCAGCGGTTCCAAAGCGGGTGCGAGTCTGGGCATGAGGCGTGAGCCCTACGGATGGGGGCTCGCACAGTCGTGTTCTTCGCTGGTGTGAGAAGCACCCAGCCTGATGCTGCTCCTGACTGTGGGAGGCCAGCCCGGCTGCAGCTTCAGACCACAGGAGGACCCCCAGGCTGCCTCATCAGGAGGCCACAGGGCTTCCTCACCACGTGCCGAATAATTTTGCGAATCCTTTATCCAGAAACAAATAGCGCAAAAAAAGTCCATAAAATGAAGTTTGAAAATGAGATGCAGAGGCAGCAAGATTAAGGGAAAAATGAAGGTTTTATGTTGGCTCCTGGCTTGCAGGCAAGTCAGGGCTGGAGTTCACGAGAATGCATGGCAAGTCATCACAAACCCTTTTGGGTGGTTTGACTGGCAGTGCTGTGATATTAAAGCAAGACAAAAGGAACAAATGATAAGACGGAGGGTGGCTCCTCCACTGGAAATTGATGCCTCTTTATAATCAGCGGAGACCTGCGAATGTCAGCTGGAACGTCACCGTCTGGGCGCTCTCATGCTGCCTGCATTAGAGAAGGCTGACACTTACCAGGTGCCAACCACAGGCAAGTGCTAGTCTAAGATGTTTACACATGGAAACCGAGGCACACAGAGATGTGTGTAGCTCCCACGTGCCCAGCCAGAAGTGTACATCAGGACTGCATCTCGGGCCACCGGCTGCGGACCACACATGCTTGACCGCAACATACACTGACCTCCAGGTTATTTAATGTCTATATCCAAACGAGCCTCCTTCTAGACACCATGTAACGGAAGGAGCAGTGGATTTGAGAACAGGAAGCCCTTTGGTTAACCAGTGACTCCTTCTGTCCCTGGCTTCTCTTTCAACCCTGTGGGCAAACGCATAACCAGGGCGAGCCTCAGTTGACCATTCTGTAAATAGGGTTGACGGCGTCAACTCCACCTGCCTCTTGGGGCTGTGAGAAGCAGTAAGTGAAATGACAGGTTTGAAAAGAATTACACAAAACACTACTGGTTTGACACAAAGTTCAATTTTGTATCATTTCAGTTGCCACGAATCTCACTGGCCCCAGTGGTTGCAAATTCTGTGATTTTCACACAAGTCTCTAGGAGGTCTCTGAGTGAACAAATGTACCTAGGAAAACTTTTCGCCACCTTTTGTCTGGCACCCACTGTTATTTCAGCAGGAATTCGAGTGTACAATCTGCAGGGTTTCCGGAGCTGGGAAGAACGAACACCTGGCTCCTCTGTTCCCACTGTTTCTTGGGGAGGGCGCTGCCTTGACCTTCAGAAAGGCGGGAATGGAGGCCTGGGAAAGGGTCTGCAAGCGGTGTGCTCACAGCAAGACAGGCCTGCTGCTTGTTGGGGTTGATCAGCAGTTAATCCAGAGAAGGAACAGAGCTACGTGTCACTCAGGCCCATGGTTTGACTGGATTCCTGGCTCAGCTCACGGCTGGTACGGGCTGTGGCCCAACCCCGTCAGGCAGTGCAGGAGGGCACAGGGGACCCAGGGCTCTGGTCGGTTGTACCTTCTTGCCTTGCCACCAAGCCTGTTGTCAAGCTGACGGCCCCATCAGTCAGGTTGGCTGGGTGGGGGTCCTTCTGACAAGAGTCCCTCTAGGTCACCCCTTCCAAGTGGGGATCCAGGAGGGAGACCCAGGGTCACAGTGGCCACCCTGCACCCATGGCAGCACACGGGACCTCTGCCGGCCAGCTGTCCTGCACATGCCCTGCCTCCTGCTAACCCTGCCCTGTCTCCACGGCCGAGGGGACTGGAGCGGGGGGCTGCCTTAAGCCCCCATGGCCAGCTCCCAATCACACTCTTTTGCAGGAACTTCTACTGAGAGATACGGAGCTGGTGGTGACTGTCAGTGAGCCAGGGTCGCACGGATTTGGGGCCAGGCTGGCCACACTGGGACCCTGAGAGGTCAAAAGGAGAAGCCCCAGAAGGTACGGGCAGGGGCCCCGAGCACGGGGGCAGCAGACACTGTGAGAGGGAGGGGAGGGGCTGCAGGCTGTGACAGCCCAGGCCCCCCCAGGCTCCTGGCACCCCAGGTCCTGGGGATTTTTCTGAAGACCCTTAGCCTCCTTACAACAGCCTCTCCCTGAGCCTGCTCCACACACCCATTGGCCTCTGCAGCAACACAGATCTTCTTGAACTGGCTTGAAAAAGAATCTGTTTCTTGCAGTGAGAAGCATCTTAACTAGCACACTTAGAAGAAACAGGGCTGGAGTTTGAGGGTCCGGCCTTGAGGGGGCTGGGAAAGCCACACCCAGGGCCTCTGGGTTAAGGGACAGGACAAAAGGGTGGGGGGGTGAGTCATTTCCATTCCAGTTCCAGAGGCGTCTTCCTGGATTTGACTCTATTTTATCAAATAGAGTGTTCTCCTGTCTCCTCTTGGGCTCTCCGTGGAAAGGCTTACTGGGGGGTTGCCGGAAGGGTCCCTCAAGTTCCCCCTTCTGAGCCCCACATGGTGCTGCTTGCAGGGTGAGGCTGGGCCGGAGGAGGGATCAGAGCCCAGGCCAGGGCAACAGCTCTATGACCGGGTCTCCTCGTCATGAGGCTGAGAAGAGACACTGGGTCCAGAAGGAGGAGCTCCAGCTCCTGGGGGGTGCTTCATGGTCTTCCTGTAAAACCAGCGCTCAAGTAAAGGGATTTGCGAGAGCCCCGGAGCAGCAATCCACCAGGACTCCAGCCGTTGAACGCGAGGCGTGGTTTCAGTGTGAGCTGTGAGGGAGGGAGGGGAGACGGAGCGAGGGATGAGGCAGCTCAGGGTTCCGAGTGGAAATCGTACTTGGAGGATGCATGCACTGAATGGAAAATAGGACACAGACTCGATGCCAGCAGCAGCCTGCGGGCGGGCATTCTGGAAGCTTCTTCCACCTACTGAGCCAGCCTGCCATCGACACTTCCTCGCCCGTGGCCTGTGGGGAGGAACCAGGGCTCACCTTGGTGAACGTGTCCTGGTGCAGCGCGGCCCCCTCCTCGTGACCTGGATCTCTGAGGTCCACGGGACTCCAGCTCTCGCAGCTCTCCTGTGTGTTTTTATCTGGAAGGTGCAGCATGAAGCCCAACGCACCTGCATGCTACAGTTTGGAGGGGACTTGTCTGGTGAGATCCTTCTAGTGGAGGATCCTTCTGATCAGCGCGAGTCCACTGGGCTCCAGCCCAGCCATGCCGAGGGGAAGTGGCTGCCCCACCATGCTGCCTCCCCCAGCCCTATCTGTGCACCCTGATCCGTAGTACCTGCTGTCATGCTCGCCTGTCCCTGTCCCACAGGTGGTCCTGGCTGCCGCACCTGTTTCCCCCGGGGGCGGCCGCTGGAAGAATGCTGGCTGCACATCCGATGCTGTTTGCCGTCCATCGGTTCTGTTTTTTGGAGCATGCATTGACAGATATATGGCCCCTTCCACACACGACTTCAAATGCACACACGCGTTCACATACATGAAAACTTTCTTTAGTTTAAAGAAAGACTGATTCCAATGTCCAGCCTCTGCTTTCCTTCTGCTTCTTGCCTTTCCCTTCTTTAAGGTGGTTGTCCAAGGAGCCATGGGAAGACGGTTACCCAGAACTGGGTGTCCTTGGTCCCAGCCTGGCCTCCTACTGGGGCAGGCAGCTCTCAGAAGGGCATTGAGGCTGCAGAGGGGCCAGGCAGGAGTGTGGGAGGAAGCACTGGGCTAGCGCTTTTATTTGGGCTCCAGATAGAAAGTGACTTCTCACTATCTCTGCCCCATTTACCCTTGCCATTTCAGCATCTATTCAGTCCAAATGTGGCTGGCAATGGCTGCTGAGAAAATTATTCCCTCTTCAGAGCAATTAGGAGCCAGGCAGAAGGGCTGGTAATAACAGAGCAGAGATCTGCAGCAGGCAGAGATCCCGCCAAGCCCCTCACGCCCCCAGGGCTCTGTGTTGAGTCGGCTTCCATCAATTCCACACCCGGAAGGGAAGAGCAGACCCTGGTTCATTTTTCTATTTCTGTTTGAGGCGCTTCCTTGCAGCTGCCGTGAACATTTCTTGCTGGGTTTGTCAGACTCTAGTTTGGATTGGCACAAAGTCAATGACCACTGGAAATTGTGGGTTTCTTGCACAGACATTTGTGGTGCTACCTAGAAATGCTCCAATTCCTGGACAAACAAGATAACTAGGCCAGGCTCCATGGCTCACGCCTGTAATCCTAGCACTTTAGGAGACTGAGGTGGGTAGATCACCCAAGGTTAGGAGTTCGAGACCAGCCTGGCCAGCGTGGCGAAATCCCATGTCTACTAAAAATACAAAAATTAGCCAGGCACAGTGGCATGCGCCTGTAGTCCCAGCTCTTCAGGAGGCTGAGGCAGGAGAATCACTTGAACCCGGGATATGGAGGTTGCAGTCAGCCAAGATCATGCCACTACACTCCAGCCTGGACAACAGAGCAAGACTCCATCTCGAGGAAAGAAAAAAAAAAAAGATAACTGGATGGCAACTGAGGTTTGAGTTGAGCATGATAGGCTGGGGAAAGAAAAGCAGCAGCACTGTCAAAAAGGAACAGTATTGGTGTGAAACGCTTAGGGGCCGGGTCACGGGGACAGCTGGAGGTGTCTTCCTAAGATAGCGCCCTGTCTGCAAGGCTGGTTGTAGTCTTTTCACCAGGGAGACGACCCCACAAAGCTGGTAAACCAGGATGGCATTAGTTGCCTCTCCAAATCCCTGAACATGTCTGTGTTACCTTTCAAAATCATTAAAAACATATCTATGTCAGGCAAGTCGTACTTTGAGACCGGTTGTTGTAAAACGTGCAATTATGTTCATTGTTTTGCTGTTACCGCTTACATCGGCTGAAATTCTTTATTCAATTGCCTTAGCAACAGCTTTTACAGAGCTTCTTTGAACTTGGAATAACGGATCTGGAGCGAAATTGTCCTCATTATAGTTATTCTACAGTCTTTCCCCCCAAGTGGTTTTAAGTGGCTAGGGCTGAAGATGAGGGCCCAGGCATGTACACAGCACGACGCTGAGCCCCCGCAGGAGAGAAGGCAGCCCATCTTTCCATCGCACTGTCCTTCCCCAGGAGGGAAGAGTGAGCTCTGCTCCTCCCCAAGGGCAGCTGGTTAATGAGGCTGGACGCCAGGCCGCGTGGAGCTCACTGCTGGTGCCCGCCCTGCTGTATTCACACGGTTACTGATCTCAGCCTCCCGAGCATCTTATACTTCACCCTGCTTCGTATTTTTATTTACTCTTGTAACTTCATGATGATGTTTATTCATTATAAATGTCAAACTGACATCAGAAATATCCTACCGAACCAAAATAAGGAGTACCGACTTCTAAGAGCAGCCGCATTGGCCTCCAAGACGTGGAAGGCAGATACCAGTGACAATCACACTAACAACCATGAGAAGGTGTTGCACTGCCCCAAACTGAAGACGAGCCGGATGCCCTCCAATGGGCCAGTGCTAAACTGGGGTCCGCCCACAACATGGAACGCGGCTCAGCCAGGAAAAGGTGCACACAGCCACTTGGATGGATCTCAAGGGAATGATGCCAGTTGAAAAAAGCCAATCTCAAGAGGTTACATACTGTGTAATCCCATTTATATAATATTCTTGAAATGACAGAATTGAAAAGATAGAGAACAGATTCATGTTCACCAGGACAGGGTGCTGGAAATCGAGTTAGGGATGGGGTGTTGGAAATGGGTGCAGGTAGGGGATGTGGTTATAAGAGGGAGCCTTGCGGTGATGGAATGTTCTAGACTGTGACTGTGGTTGTGGATTTAAGAGTCTACACAGGCAAGAACATTGTGCAGAACTAAGTACACATGCTCAAGTGAGTACAAGTGCATTAGGCTGTTCTTGCATTGCTATAAATCTGACACTGGGTCATTTATAAGGTCAATTTCTAATTGGCTCACAGTTCTGCAGGCTGTATAAGCATGGCACTGACATCACTGGGCTTCTGGAAAGGCCTCAGGGAGCTTTCACTCAGGGTGGAAGGCGAAGCAGGAGCAGGCATATCACGTGAGGAAGGGAGGCGTGCACACCCGTGTGTGTTGAGAGAGAGAGGAGATGCCTTCCACTCTCTCACATGAACAACCAGATCTTGCAGGAATTCACTCACTATATCAAGGATAGCACCAAGGGGGTGGCACTAAGCCATTTGTGAGAAACCTACCCCATGATCCAATCACCTCCCACCAGGCGCCTCTCCAACACTGAGGATACCAATTCAACATGAGATTTGGCGGGGACAAATATCTAACCTACATCAGCAAGTACAACTGGGGGATCTGGATCAGATGGGGGCTTGTGCACTGTCAATACCCTGGTTGTAAGACTGGGCCATAATTTTGCATGACATTCCCAGTGGGGGAGACTGGGTGGAGGGTACACAGATCTCTCCATTGTCTTTCTTACGGCTGCACAGGACTCTCCTCTTATCTTAAGAGAGTATCTGAGATGAAGCAGCGGTGCCAACCCAGAGGCGGTGAGGCTGGCGCCGTTCGGGCTGGCGCCGTTCGGGCACAGCGCTGTCGGAAAGCAGGTTGGCAGTTTATTTGTGCCCTTTGACCCAGAGTCTCATTTCCAGGAATGGCTCTTAGGGACATAATGAAGATAAACATAAAAATAAGAGCATTTATTAAGTGCCAGGCGCCATTCTGGTGCTTTCCGCGAACGATGTCATCTCATCTCCATAGCACTCCCGGATTTATACCCAAACCAGTGCTCTGCACGGCCCTGCTGCAAGCAAAGATGCACACTGAGCATGTTCCTCTGGATTATTCACTGCGGAGAAATGGAATTAAGCTGAGTATCTCATCAACAATGAAGTGATTACATTTTAGTGAGCCTCTATGATGGAACTTTATAGAGGCTTTAGAATCATGTTTTTGAAGACAATTTAATGCTCTATTGGAAACTGCTGCTGATGTAATGCTGAGTGAAAATGATCAGAATGCGAAATCGTGTAAAAGGAAGCCACACCCACACACACACATACTCCTAAATGCACACTTGCATGAGAACACCAGCAACTGTGGTGCTTTGGGATTAACAGCAGTTTTCTCTGCGCAGTGGGGGATGAACTATTGTCTCCCTGATACTGTTCTGCATTTTTCAAAATTTCTGCACTGATTATGTAGGGTTTTTATAACCAATAAAAAAGTTCTGTAGCTCTGGAAGCTGAGCTTAGAAAATGATAACAGAACCAGCCTACGAGCATGCTGCACGGCGTTTACATAAAATTCTCATGGGAGAAAAAAGGTCTTTACCATTTTTATTTGGAAGAACACTCTTTGGCATTAAGCCAAGCAGCTGAGAAAATTAAACGCCAGTTAACCAGAGGACAGAAACTGGAATGTCAAGAGTGTGTGTCTGGGGGGGTAGGAGAGTGGCTGGTGCAGGAGAGGGAGGTTCCTGGAGGAAATGGGGCAGTGGGAGGCAGCAGAGAGGACCTGGGGGAGGACGAACAGAATCCGGAGCGGGGGACAAGGCGGGGCCCCTCCTGGGAAGGGAAGGGGAGAGGCCTCCGTGGCTCTGCACTGACCACAGGAGCGTAGGCGGAGCCATTTTACAAAGGCCAGGGGCTGGAGGGAGGGAGGAGAGGAGCAGCCCCCACCCTGTTCTTCCATCCTGAGAGTCACAGGGAGTCCTGAGAAGAAGCCTCATAGCCAGGCCTCACTCTCCAAGGGCCAGGACTTGACGGAGTGTTAAAGAATTGCTCACACCACTGTACCCCAGCCTGGACCACAGATGGAGACCCTGTCTCAAAAAAAAAAAAAAAAAAAAAGTCTAAAGATCCAGCACTTCCTACTGGCCCTCAGTCCATGCATCTCCTACACTGTGGAAGTGGAGTTTTCAGTGATGAGGAAGGGTGTGGTGTCTGTGGGCTCCAGGAGAGTTCAGTGAGTCTGGGCAGGGGCCCCACTTGGACCACTCAGACCACACCAGCAGGAAGCCAGCTGGGACTTGCTCCTGGTCGCCTGTGTTGACTTGAGCAAGGTTTAGGGAGAGGGAATCTGTCAGCATGGATTCAGATTTCATTTCTTCGTTTCCATAAGTACCTCTGCTCTACCTCTTTTAGACACGAATTGCAAAGCAACACACTCATTGTGTAATAACCTAAATATCAACACGTTCAAGGATGACGCATTCTCTTTGGGGTCAGGTCCACTCAGTGTCCGTGAGGCCGTCCATGACCGCTGTGGTGAGACCTGAGTGTTTTGCAGATGTCCTGCAGGCCGGCGAGTCGCAGAGCAGTGTTGCCCAGCCATCCGGGCTGGCCCACGTCTGCAGAGCGTTAGAGGCAGGACCCTCCTCACACAGCGAGGAGGGCGGTTCTGGATTTGGGGGCCACCACGACAAACTGAAGCAAAGTGATGCAGACACTAATGTGAGCCTATAGCTGTCACCTCGAACCCCCAAATCCAAATGCAGAACTTACACAAGAACCCTCTTGGTTCCCATTAATTATCTTCTTGGTGCCACAAATGCAAATTTATGAAATAATGGAAAGTATTATGGTTTGCTCAAGTGTTTATATATGCTTCATATGTTAGGATGGTGTTACAATTTTGTGAGGAAAAGGGTTCAGTTGCTAAAATTGTGCAAAGGGCTGCACTAGACTCATAGACCATCAGGGTGGAGGAGGCTGTGGGCCTGGAGGTGAGAACAGTCAAGCAGCAGACTGACTTCTGCTACCCAATGCTCCTAGCTGGCTCTGTTGCACCTGGGCAGGCCTGGGGTTGGCTGGGCCGGTGCCATTTAGCTGTCTCCTATCTCCAGGATCGCCCTGGTCAGTTGTTGATGTTGTACACTGCTCTAGGTACAAGAAAGGCAGAGGAGTAGGAAGAGAGGAGGTAGAGATGTGAGTTCAGCTGCAGTCCCTCCTCCTACCAGCTTGACCCAGGGAAGAGTTCTCAACTTTTCTGAGGCTCTGATTCTTTGGCTGCAAAGCGAGACAAATCCTACTTCACCCACAGGAATGTTAGGAGGATTCGCCATGCAGATAGAGGGTCTGCTACACATTACTTACTCAGTTAAGTGGCAGCCGTGATTACAGGAGGGGACCCTTGAAACTCATGGATCCTCCTCCTCCTCCTTTTCCCTTCAAAGCCTGTTTTGCAAGCACGTAGCACCAAGGCACGTGGCCTTAACTTCAACATGTCAGCATTTCTGGGTGTTTCAACAGAGTATGGGACAAAAGCCTGTCTTAACTCAGGGATGCCACCACACAGCAGGCTCTGATTGCTCTCACTGACCTCCTGAGCCCTGCATTGATTAGCAGCCACATCCAACTGTATCCACAGTGCGATGGAAGCTGGAAGCCACATCAACACAAATACGTACGCGTTAATAAGATCAACCACGTCGGATGAACAAAAAACCAAACTCGACAGGTTAAACAATCCATTTGACCCCACTGTGGTTTAGGCCAGTTTTCTCTTTTTCTAAACACGGCAGGGCATCTTGGGAAGGGGACATCTTTGCAGGCAGTGCTTTCCTCCACACCCCAGCACTGAGCTGGACCTGCCCTGTGGCATGCGTTCAGGGGGTGCTGGTGCCCAAGCTTGCTCCTGTGTGCACCAGGGTGGGCAAAATTCTGTGTTCCATGGTTTTATGTTATGTGACTAATGATGCTCATGCCATAATCACAGCCACCAACAGGGAAAGAGACCACGCTCGGGCTGGAACCAGAGCCAAGCGCCCTAAAAGTCCGGGGACTCTGGGTCCCCAAAAGGAACTCCTGAGCGCTGTGTCATCTTCATTCCCACAGACGAGGACAGACAAGAGAGAGAAGAGCCCGGCCTGGCCCCGCTCCAGGCCCTCAGCTCCAGGGGTGCGTGCACCTAAGTCAGACCTTCAGCCGTGGTCTGCACGAAGGCAAGGTGGCTCGTGGCCATAACGGGACGTGCAGCTTCTGTTTGCCTTGTTCTCAAATTACTGATATTTCTGAGTGCATACCCAGAATAAATATTGATTTAGTCTCCCCCAAAGGAAAATAAACCAATTCAAATTCCTTTTATTTTCTCTATCCTAGATTGTGAATCATTTTTAGAGCTTTTATAAGCTATTAAGCTTTTATATTGGCTTCCGTAAGATTTTGCTAGGCTTTGTCTGCCCTCAAGACAAACAAGCACATCTCAGCCGGGCTTGGAGATCTCTCTAGGGGAGGGAACAGACCAAACGGGCCCGCAGGACCAGCCAAACCCAACCCACTAGCAGATTCGCAAATTCCTATCTTTGAGGGAGTTAAAAGGTGAATTTTCTATTGTCTTTTTCAGCACTTGATAATTACGAGTGTTTAATATTTTAAAAACCAGATAAAAGAGGCCAAGCCCCAAATTCTACATTCTATTGTTTTTTCTTTTTACCCAAGAAATAAATATGCATTCACTGAAGAAACACTGCAAGTTATCTACAAATCATCTGTCAATCAATCTATCAATCATCTATCCATCCATCTATCTGTGTATATCTGCAATTCACCTGCAATTTACCTCTAATTACAAACTATATATATACATTTGGACATATTGTTCATTTTGTTTGGTCTTTTGTTTTTAGAATACTTAATAATGCCACACTCAGAATGGATTACAGTTAACCACCACACAATCACTGTTTCTCTATTTACTAAAATAAAATCTGTATTCAGCCTTATTTCCTTTTCCAGTTTAGGAGAAATTTTTCAGGTCATTGCATTTGAAAAAGAATATACAACAACGACAGAAATTACCATGGATTCCCAAGTGCCAGAGGCATTTAAGACGTTATTTAAAAAACAAAACAAAAACGCCAAAAAACCCCACCTCTCTGTTACGAAAATGCTCAGACGTACATTGTGTCATGAAGCCTCAGCTGCACACCCACAGCTTTAACACCTGTCCCCAAGCCTCCCCTCCCGCTTGAACGGGACCCCAACCTCCCCAGCACAGGAGTTATCCTAAAGCTCCTCTCAGGTGTCATGCTAGTCTGTCCGCACTGTTTCCGCGCGGTTCTCTGGAGTAGAACGCTTCCTTTGTGGTTAAGAGAACCACAATGTAATTAATACACGGAGAAAAAATTAACAACAGTCTCACATCATCCCTCAGCTTGTCATACATCTGTATCTCTAAGTCATGGTTTAACGATCAAAGATAACGTGTTCAGGAATACATGGCAAGAAAAGGGATGGGAAGTATAACTAGAAAAAGACCTCAGGAGACACCAAGCAAATGCAGGGTGTGGCCTGTGCTAGGATCTTGACTTGAAAACTAATGTGTGTGTGTGTGTGTGAATGTGTGTGAGTGTATGTGTAAGTGCATGTGTATGTGTGTGTGTCAG
>NC_045452.1:36524357-36532157 GCF_002776525.5 Piliocolobus tephrosceles
GAATGTGTGTAAATGTATGTGAATGTAAGTGTATGTGTGTGAGTGTAAATGTGTGTGAGTGAATGTGTGTGTTGAATGTATGTGTGCAAAAGTGTGTAAGTCTGTGTGAGAATGTGGGTGTGAATGTAAGTGTATGTGTAATTGTGTTTGTGAATGTGTGTGTGAATGTGTGTGTGTGAATGTGTGTACGTGTGAATGTGTGAGAATGTATGTGTGTGAATGTGTGTGTAAGCGTGTGAGTGTGTGAATGTCAGTGTATGTGTGTGAATGTGTGTAAGTGTACTTGTGAATGTAAGTGTACGTGTGTATTGTGTCTGTGTGAATGTGTGTGAATGTGTATGTGTGAGTGCGTGTGGTTGTGAATGTGTGTACGTGTGTGAACGTGTGTGTGAATGTCTGTGTGTGAACATGTATGTGAACGTGTGAATGTGTGTATGTGTGAGTGTGTTAATGTGTGTGAATGTGTATGTGAGTGTGTGTGGGTGTGAATGTGTGTGTAAGTGTATGTGAGGGTGTGAATGTGTAATTGCATGTGTATGTTTGGGTGTGAATGTGTGTGAATGTAAGTGTATGTGTGAATGTGTGTATGCGTGAATGTGTGTGAATGTAAGTATATATGTGTGAATGTAAGTGTATGTGTGTGAATGTGTGTGTGTGTGGGGGTGTGAATGTGTGTGTATGTGTGAATGTGTGTGTGAATGTGTGTGTCTAAGTGTATGTGTGTGTGCTTGTGTGAATGTATGTGTGTGTGAGTGTGAATGTGTGTGTGAGTGCGTCTGTGTGTGTGTGCATGAATGTGATACATGGTCCTTTCCTTTTATTGCCATGCATCTGTTGAAGCACCCACATTATCTTGGATCCTTAAAGCACATCTTCAAGGTGATGCTGGCGTGCCCACCTGGTGCCAGGGCCAGCCTCTCCCTGGAAGGCACGGTCACACTGGGCTGTGTGTGCAGGCTCCCAGGCTCGGTTCCAGCTCTGTCCCTTGTTATCCCTGACTGTGGACAAGTTCCTGAACCTCTTCATTCCGTGCTGAGCAGCAGCAGGGAGACGATACCAGGAGCCTCTATGAGATACTCAGCTATCTGGGATGTGGCGAGCACTTATGTCTGCTGGGCAGATCCTACCCCCATGTCACATGTGGAAACTGAGGCCCGAGAACGAACAGCCAGCATGTGCCATTGCTGGGTTCCAACCTTGGTCTGCTGATTCCAGGGCCCCAGATGAGCCGCCAAGTGGGGTGTGGGTCATCATTTTGACGCCAAGTCTCTGAAGCATGCCATGGCCTCCCAAGATTCATCTCTTAACTAACGTCCCTTCTCTGGGGCCCGGCACACAGGAACCTTCAACAAATGCCTGTTAAGTGGAAGGATTTGAGAGGCGCATTTGTCTAACATGGCATGAGTTAATCCAATTCAAATGTGGAGAGAAACTCAGTGGGAAGTGGAGAGATACCTAAGACCCCGCAGGCAGGGGAGGCAGGGATGTCCACAACACACAGGAAGGTGGTGTCATGCGGCTGCAATTCCCAAACTGCGGGCAGCCACCAGCAGTGGAGGAGGCAAGGCAGGGAATCTCCCCGGGAGCCTCTAGAGGGAGCGGGCCCTGCCCACACCTGGATTGCAGCCCAGCGATTCAGATTTTGGACTCCATCCTCCAGAACTGTGAGCTAATCCCTTTCTGTTGTTTTAAGCTGTGGCATTTATGGCCATTTGCTACAGCGGCCCTGGCCTCTGTTCTAAGAGGGGTGGCATCTTTTTCACAGGCAGTGGGAGTCCTTGATGCCGGGTGAGCCTCAGCGCGTGTATGCGATTGGGAGGACAGTTTAGGAGGGGATGGTGAAGGAGACATTAACGAGGGGAGACAGTGAGGGCTCAGCAGCTGGCCAGAGGCTGCAGAGGGAGATGATGTGACCCGCGCGGGAGGTGGGAGGGTGGCGGGAGCGGCTCTGATAATCCGTGGGGAATTCCTCTGCCTATGGAGGATGTTCACACGCAGGACACGGCTATCCGCGCCGTCTGAACAGCCCTCCTGTTCACGCTCAGAGCTGCCTGGCCGCACGGTGGGATTTCAGGGCCCATTTCCCCTGCGCCGGCATCTGCGCGGATCCCGGGCCTCAGCGCAGAGTCCATTTGTCATGGTGGCTCTGTTCATTCATCACTCTTGTCAGTTTTCTGGGTAGCTTCGCTTTTGTTTTCCTCACTGCTAGTGTCTGAGGCCAATCTCTACTGTTATAAATAATGAATCACAGGGAACTGAAAATGCAAAAATCGACGAACCAAAAGAACAAGAAGTGTGCTGAGATAGAGCTCTGGGCACAGGACTCTCACGGGGCATTTCTGAAGGCCTCTCGCCGGTCGCAATCTGCTTGACTTCTGGACACCCGGTTCAAGCAAGAGGCAACTCTCGCTGCATGAACATGACCCTTCCACCACCCCCTCTCTGGGGCCTCACCCCTGTCTTAATAATTCACGCTCACTTCTCCCAGGGCCTCGGTCCGTCTCTACCGTATCAGGACTCCGAGTGAGAGCTAACGTGACCCTTCCCTGGAATCCGGGCTCCCCGGACCCTGGGCATGGCAGGAATGGGGAGGGTGGGGTAGGCGGTGCTCGGGGGACCCAGGAGGCAGCCCCTCTGGAGGATCACTGGGGGAGAGGACCTTCTCTCAGCATGCAGCCCCTTTGAGCCCAGTTTCAAGGCAGTATGTGAGAATGGTGTGGCTGGGCATGGGTGAAAAGATTTAGAGGAAACCATGGGAAAGGGATAGTCCAGCCGGGAGGCAGGGGAAGGCAGACGAGAGTGGAATTCTTTTTGTGCACCCCTCTCCGCAACTTCGACCCAGAGAGCTTGGATGTCTTGGTAAGCTGCATCGTCCATTCCATCATCATCATTTCCAAGTGGGAATGGGATAAGGGAGGGGAGATTCCACTACAACTGCAGTGGGGAAAGGGCGGTTCATCGCGCAGAAACACATGTCCTGTGCTGGTTCCCTTGAGAAGGGCTAAGGTAGTCCCAGTCAGGACTGCAAGGGTCCTGGACCAAACAGCAGCGGGTCTGGAGGAGGGAACTTGCCACAGGGTTCTAGGGAAGGGGTGCCTGCCAGCCCTTTCAGGAAGGCCCAGCAAGGCTTTTAGAATAAAGGTAATGCCTGGTTCTTGCAAGATGCCTGTTGTGATCCCAACTTCCATAAAACCCAAAAACTTGCAACTACTGTGAGCGGAGACAGTCTGAGACCATCTGAGAAGCAGGCCGAGTGTTTTCATTCTTCCCGGTTCATTTTCCCTCCATCCTCACCACTCTCTTCCTTTGTTTCAAGAGAACAAAACAAACATACCGGGCAGGCAACTGGGAGGGAGCGGCGTGTTTCTATTCAAAACTCTTTTTCACGCCACCTGCCAAATAGAATTCTAAATCCCCCTTTAAAAAACACTGTGCCCCATCCATGAAGTCAAGTAGTTTAAGAACTGTGGCCACATCAGCAACCTCCTCCCTGGTCTGTATGTGCTGGGGTATGTCTCCCTTTTGAAAATCAGTATATTGTCTCTCTGCTTTCTATGGATTTGGTGTCTGAATGGATAGGCTTGTGGGCTCCTAGAAGTTTCAGGGACCTGTCATCCAACTTCCTCATTGTGATCTCCAACCAACCACCTCAAACTGGTTACGTGGTTGGTCAGGCTGCACAGCCTGTTGGGGTTGTTTGCTGTTTCACCAGCAAGGCCCTTTACCCCTGGCTGGAGGACAAAGAAGCAAAGTCTGTGTACAGGGAGTGAATGGGCAGATGGGACCAGGCGCCTCAACACGCTGGGGGGGGTGGGGGGTGGGGACAGCCTGGAGTCCAGGACGGCGAGTCGGCCGTCACCAGGCAGAAGACCTTGGTGCTGCCTTTCAACCTTTTGGGCTGCGATGCTCTCCTCGGTGACCCAATGTCGTTCTGGGTCCCTCCTGCTTTCCCACATTAGGGTTCCAAAGGCCAGAAGATGGGAAAGGGTGATGGACATTCCCACTTCCCAAAGGGAGTGCTATGGACCGAACTGTGTCCCCTCAAAATTCATGTTGTAGTCCTGACCCCTAGCACTTCACAATATGACCTTATTTGGAGACCGGGCCTCTAAAACGAGATGTCCTTGTAAAAAGAGGAGCTGAGGACACAGACACGCAGAGGCTTGGCCCTGCATGGACATGGGGAGGAGGCGCCAGCCCAGGAGAGGCCTCAGGAACCAGCCCTGCTGCAGCCTGACCTGGGAATTTGGCCTTCAGACCGCGAGGGCCTTGGTGTCTGCTGCGGAAGCCGCCGGACCTGTGGTTCTTTGTGACGCCGGATGCACATGGGGGAGTGCAGCCCTCACAAAGCAGAGACGGAGCTACGGGTGGGGCCTCGGCACCTTCAGGACCTGCTCTGCACTCCTGCTGGGTCCCAGCTGCTGAGTCAGATGGGCTCATCCAGAGACAAGCCAGCTGCCCTCCCTCCTTCCCCGCAGCCTCACACCTGGGAGGCGGGGAGACTTCAGAAGTGCTTTGGTGCCAGCCCTGCCACTGTCAGCTCCAGCTGAGATCCTCCTGGACAAGGAGAACCCAAGTCCAAGGACAGCAAGAAAGGCCTTCTGGAGCTGATGGCCACGCCCTTCCTGCTGCAGCCACGCCCTTTCTTGACCACGCCCACTGCACAGATGGCCACGCCCTCTCAACTATGGCCACGCCTGCTTCCTGATGGCCACGCCCCCACCTCAGGGCTGCTTCCCCCTTTGATAAAAAACATCTTTTTAGATGCCAGGGCCAGAAGGCCCTTGGGGAAGGTGAGCCTGTTCTACAGGGCCCCAGGAAGGCAGCGTTTCCTGTGCTCGGGACTCCCCTCTCACCTTCCATACCGCCTCCCCAACTGACTTCAACAGGGCCTCACTGAGCAGAGGTGCCCAGGGCAGCATCAGGAGCTTGAGGCATAGACTGCAGAGCCACACGGGAGAAGCTTCATCCCTGGCCCAGCCTAGCAACGCCCTCCCATGGGTGAGCTGCATGCATCCAGTTCATTATTCAACTGTTACTGGTTCCCGCTTCGGGCCAGTCTCTGGGCAGGGGCAGAGTTGGAAGGTGAGTGACTTGATTCTGGGCTCCAGGGGTGCCTGGTGAGGAGTTATTACAGTGCACAGAGGCACCTGCACACGACACATCCGGCTTCCTAGGAGAGGGGACATTCAGCAAGGGCCGGTGGGGGCAGGGAAGGCCGGGAGTTGTTGAAGCAGAGCAAGGTCAGGGGTGGCTACCAAGGCTGGAGCCACATGTCCAGGTCCCGACACTGCTGGCCTGAGGGAGCCCAGGTGACAGGATCACAGGGTCCCTGTGGGCGTTGATGAGCTCCCTTGGGCAGGGTGTAGCCAGGGGTCGCTGGGTGGGGGAGGAGGAACAGAGGGCAGGTTGAAGGGTCTTCTAAGAGCCATCAGTCCCTCAGAGGGCCAGAATGAGGGTCGACAAGGCGACTCCCTGAGTGCCCTGGGGCTGCTATGACAAAGACCACAAACTAGGTGACATCAAACCACAGAGGTTTATCTCTCATGGTTCTGGAGGCCTGAAGCCTGAGGTCAAGGCGTGGGTGGGGCTGGCCCCTTCCCAGCACTCCAGGGAGGAGCCTTGCCTCTCTCAGCTTCTAGGGGCTGCCCGCAGTGCCTGGCTTGTACACACATCACTTTGGTCTCTGACTCTGTCTTTACATGGCCTGATTCTGTCTCTACATCTTCCGTTCTCATTTCTGTGGACAAATGAGTGTCCACGTTTCCCTCTCCTTAGAAGGATGGCAGGCATATGGGCTTGAGACCCACCCCAATGCAGTTCGACCTGTCTTGATGTGACTATGTCTGCAAAGACCCTATTTCCAACTAACAGGACGTTCCAGGTACCAGAGGTTAGGACAGGAATCCATTTTTTTGGGAGACACAATTCGACTCGCAGCAGTGACCAGTAGGGGACGAACAGAGGTCAGTGGCAGGACGTGGTGACAGTGCAGGCAGGCGGAAGTCGAGAGGAACCTGAGGCTCTCGCAAGGCCGACCCGGCCGTGTGTACCCAAATAGGAGACATCAGATAAGAGGTGGTGAGTGGAGCTGGTGATGGGGGGCTTCCATTCGGATGAGAATAGAACCCCCTCCCTCCCTTCCCTTCCCTCCTCTTTCCTTTCCTTTTGATTGCCTTGGAATTTCATTAGAAAATGAAGCACGGTTTTCCTGCCAGAAAAGAAATGTCTCTGAATGCTGGCACTGGGGCCCCGCGCTGGTCCAGTTGGCTCCAGGCCTGCTTTGGTGGCCAGGGTCCCCTTTGCGCCCTTCCTGCTTTGTGTCCATGCAGAGGCCAGCCCGGAAGGCAGGCAGAACCCCTCGCTGGCCTCCTGCCTCATCTGCTGCAAGTGTCTCCCTGGATCTGGGCTCCTCCTCAATGCAGCGGTACCATCAGGGGTGGGTGCCACTGCGATGTGTCATCACCTGCAGGTGGCATGTCCCTGTGCCAAGCTGAGAATGGCACTTTGTGACCAGCGTGCCCCGTGCCATCAGTCCTGTGTCGTGCTGCGAGGTGAGGCACCATTGCCCAGTGAGCTGAACACAGACTCCCTCTTAGCCTCGCTATTTTTAGTTTGATGCCTCGGGCTCACAGCAGTTGGCTGGAGTCACTAAACCTCCAGCTTTCTCTTCCAGAAGCCAAGCCTGGCATTCCAAGGGGCAGGTGGGAGCCGGAGACGCGTCAAGAAGTCCCTTTGGCATCTGGACCTGACTCGGCCCCGGGTCATTCTCTAGGGGCTCCCTGATCCATCGTCTCAGGACACTCAGGGGACTCACCACAGGGACTGAGGCGGAATTAGAAACTCCAGACCCCAGCAAGGACCTGGAGCATCCTGGGTGGCCTGGCATCCAGCTGATGACCTCAGCCATCAACACCGGAAGACTCCAGAGTCCTGGATGCTGAGAGGCCTGGGCTTTGGGGAAAGGCCTGGGAGGGGTGGTGCTGGGCAGACGACTACCTGGAATAAATAGGATGGGGCCTGGCAGGCTTCAGTGGGGCCTCAGCGTGCAGTGTCACACAGGGCTGAGGGACACGGCACAGGCTGGTCACACACTGCTCGTCTCAGCCTGACATAAAGACATGCTACTGCAGGTGACGGCACATCATGGTGGCACCCCGCCCCCAAGAGGTGGGCTGGGTGGCAGGAGAGGGCAGGAAGATGGAGGGCACTGCCAGGCCCGTCTGCTGTGGGCTCAACCCATATACCCTCCAAGCTCAGCCACTTCAAACCCCATCAAACTGGGCAATAAGACCAGGGGCTTCACCCTTTGGGCACCCATAGGAGGCGAGTCCCACTGTGAGTCTGCAAAGAAGGCGCCTTCTGCCTTCCCTCCGAGCTGTGTTACCGCCTGCCTCGTCCCCTCTCAACCTGAAATCCCTGAGGCTCTGCTGACTTCTCTGTCATCTTCCTACTTCGCGTGTGTGTGGTGTGTGTGCATGTGTGTGATATGTGTGTGGTGTGTGTATTTGTGTGATATGCATGTGCGGTGCATGTGCATCTGTGTGATGTGTGTATTTGTGTGATATGCGTGTGTGGTGTGTGCATGTGAGTGGCGTGTGTGCATGTGTGTGACGTGCGAGTGTGGTGTTTGTGATGTGCGTGCATGTGTGTGATGTGCGAGGGTGGCATTTGTGATGCGCATGTGTGTGGTGTGTGCGCATGTGTGCGACGTGCGAGTGTGGTGTCTGTGGTGTGTGTGCATGTGTGGTGGGTGTGTGCATGTGTGTGATGTGCACATGTGGTGTGTGTGCATGTGTG
>NC_045452.1:36532167-36541329 GCF_002776525.5 Piliocolobus tephrosceles
TGTGTGGTGTGTGTGCATGGTGTGTGGTGTGTGTTCTTGTGTGTGATATGCGTGGTGTATGCATGTGCGTGGTGTGTGTGTGCACTGTGTGTGATGTGCATGGTGTGTGCATGCGTGTGATGTGTGTGCAATGTATGTGTGGTGGGTGTGTGCATGCATATGTGTGTGTGTACCATAGAGCTCCATCCCTCTGCAACAGTGGGAGAGGACATGGAAGGCATCTATCTGCCCTTCCTTCGGGGAGGAAACAGGTAGCGGGGCGTGGATGGGAGCTAACCTGGGAAGCAAAGCTGCGCAGTGAGCTGGCCCTTCATGCATGCCCGGACACAGCCCATGCTGGGAACGATGGTGGAGGCACAGGGGCCACTTGACAACCTGGGAGTGTGGGGCCCAGGTCTCTCTCCACCAGGCAGTGAGATTAGACTGCCTTAAATCCATGATATGGATAAATAAATAATAAACAAACAAATACAAATGATAACATTTATATAGCATTTACCAAATGCCACTGTGTTCTAGCATTTAACATGTATTGGCCCACTTAATCTTCCAAAACCTTCCCCCCACTTCACAGACAGAGACACTGAGGCACAGAGAGGGTGAGTGACTTGCCCCAGGGAGGTCACACAGCTGCTGGGCTCAAGGGCAAACAAATGACAAACCAGCCCCGTCTGCACTCTCCACCAGGGCTGGTAGCTGAGCTCCGTGGAGCGGAACCTGGCGCATCTGTCTTCCCTGGGCAGCCCCCTCCCCTTCCGCTTCAACACATCACAGGCTACACCACCAGACACGCACACAGCTTCGCAGAGCAGCACAGCCATGACTCAAGACGAGGAGAGGGCTTCGGGAACTCAGTTTTTCAGAAGACGCAACAATAAACCCATCGCAACAGGCCAGCCCTTTGCAAACTGAGGAACTAAGAATGAAAATGACTGAGGCTTAAAAATATCAGGCAGTTTCATCGATTCATCCGTTTTGAATGGAAACACAAAATGTGGCCCCTCCACACAATGGAATCTCGTTCAGCCTTAAAAAGGCAGGAAATTCGGACGCGCGCTACAACATAGATGCATCTGAGGACATGATCCGAGTGACCGAGGCCAGGCACAGAAGGGTGATCCTGACTGACTCCACTTCTCTGAGGTCCCCGCACTCGTCAGGTTCATGGAGACAGAACAGTGCGTGTCAGGGGCTGGGGGATGGGGATGGGGAAGGAGTGTTTATTGTTTCTATATTTTACCACAATTTAAAATAAAAAAAAATAGGCAGACGCTCTAAAGCAAACGGGATAAAACGTTGTGGCTCTTCTTTTAGTTGTTTCTAGACCGAGTTTTCAGGGGTACTGGGCCAGTGCTCCCATTGTGTGACCAGCTTTTGGATTCAGGGAGATGTGGTCAGGGTGAGGGGGAAACAGGCGGTCAGGGATGGGGTCAAGACAAATAAGTTGCACCCTCAAGTGAAAATATTTCTTTCTGAGCTTGAAAATGTCTGGAGCCACCCCGGGCAGTTGAGTGCATTGGGCATCCCTGGTGCCCATGGCATGACTGTGCCCATGGTGCCAGGAATACATGCGCATGCTCCTCCAACTCCTGCAGATGGACCCTTGCTTGTGCTCTCCCTTCCTCCCTCCTCTCCCCTCCTCCCCTCCCCCCTCCCTCCTTCCTTCCTTCCTTCGTTGTTTCTCTTTCCTTCTTTCTTTCTCTCTTCCTTTCTTCCTTTCTTCCCTTCTTTCTATTTAATCTTTTTTGTTTTTTTTTTTTTACATTTCAATAGTGTTTGGGGAACGGGTGGTGTCTGGTTACATGGGGAAGCTCTTTAGTGGTGATTCCTGAGATTCTGGTGCACTGTCACCCGAGCAGTGTACACTGTACCCAGAGCGTGGTCTTTCATCCCCCACCCTGTGCACTTTCTTAGAACACTTTCTTCTCAAAAAGATTTGGACCCCTGGAAATGCAGGCACCCAACTGGCCTTGGTCTCAACCTCCACAAGCCAGGCACTGACTCGCAAACTGCCTTCTCTGCGAGCCGTCCCTGCGGGCCCTGCACCTGCTCCCGGAAGCTGGAGGGAACCTGTGCTCAGGGCGGGTTTGTCTGGGGAGAAAGCCAAGGAGTGCAGACACGCTTTGTCTGGGACAGGCCCAGCTGGCGGGCTGTGCCGTCTGGTCTCTGGGGGCTCTCTGGGCCCTTCTTGCCTAAGACCTTTTGAAACTTCCCAGGAGTGCGGCTTGTTGGGTCACCTGTGCCCAGGGAAGCGCGTGATTGGGTGGGAGAGGGTTCAGGGTTGCCCACCACCCCCTGGGAAACAAGCCCAGGACCGGGCTGCTGGGCCCAGCCTCTCAGGAAATCCTGGCCCTCTGGGGCCCAGTCCCTGCCTCCTCCCTGCCCGGCTTGTGCCCCAAGGTGTCCCGGTTGCTGCACTGAGATCAGCTGCCCGGCGCGTCCCCGTTTCATCTCTCATTTGCATGTCAGTTCATCTGAGGCGTCTGACGAGGACAGCGTGCCCTTCCTCTGCGCTAGATTTACCTCCCTGACGACGAGAGCTGTCTTTTGCCCATTTCTGAGGCTAGACAGCCCCTCCACCCACACTGAGCTCGGAGCGGCTGGCTGGAAGATGAAGGTGCAGGCTGTGGGCCTCAGGCTCCCGGGGCCTGTGGCTCTGGCTCCCTCTTTGTGGTTGCCTGTGGTTCCAGCTCACAGTGGACTCGGGGAGTGACAAGACAAGTGACAGGAAGGTGCTGCCACTGCTGCTTCCAGAGTCTTCCGGGCTGATGGGTCCAGGGTGAGAGAAGCGTCATGGGGGCTGTGCTGTGCCCAGGCCTGAGGGCCAGGGTGGCATTCCTGAGCCTCCCCACGTGCCCTGGCCTGCCCTGGAAACTTTACCCCATTGCTTCAGCGTGGCCGGCACAGCGAGCCTCCACTTTCCCGGGGAGAAAGTGACTTTGCCCAGACCTCCTGGCTGGCAAGTGGCAAAGGCGGATGAGGCGAAGCTGTCCGTCTCAGCACCATGTCCCCACTGCTCCATGGGACCAGCCCTCCTGGATTCCCGGACTGGGCAGCATCGATTTAGTCTGAGAGGTTTCCAGGTCATTCACAGAAATTCCTGATGGCGTCAGGTGGGCTTCCGGCGTCCAGCTGTCCCCTCCTGGGCCTCCGGACGTTGGAAATGTCTGGCTAAAGGGGAGTTCAGACCACTCCAACGGGAAGGTGTGGGGAGGCCAGCAGCTCCCTAACTTCTCGGTGCCCTTGGGTTAAAACTGGGAAGGGCCCAGTTTCCAGGGCCCTCTCCGAGACAGCACCCGCCGTACCTCTCAGGTGGTCAGGCACTTCATGGCTGACTGCTGGTTGACAAAGGAACCGAAAACTGAGGGTTCTTATTACTTTTCACAGCCTGGCTTCAATTCAGGCAGAGACAGGGGAGTCGTCCCCAGCCAGGGGTCAGGACAGCAATAAGGCCGGCAACTTCCATTGCTCCCTGTCCCCCACCACCGCCACCCCCTCCATGCATACACCGGAAACCCCAAAAGGGTGTGAGTGACCCCCTTCCTTCAGCAGCTTTTCTTGGTTCAGTGAACTTACAGTACCATTTTTATACCAATTTAAAGATCAAAAGTTATAAATATGTAACAGGCAGACAGATGATAGGCTG
This sequence comes from Piliocolobus tephrosceles, assembly GCF_002776525.5. Lineage (NCBI taxonomy): Eukaryota > Metazoa > Chordata > Mammalia > Primates > Cercopithecidae > Piliocolobus > Piliocolobus tephrosceles. Next base: position 36,535,814 of record NC_045452.1, read on the forward strand.
GAAGTGGAGAGGATGGCGAGGAGAGCCGCTGTCCACCTGGGAAGAAGGGCGTAGACAGTGATGCTGGAGTAGAGAAACCTGGAGAGGGGTCAGTGCGGCCGGGGGACGCAGCCCTGCACGAGTGAGCAGAGATGCCTGCAGCCACAGGAAAGAGCGCTGCGTGTGTGGGCTGAGCAGGCCATGCCTTCTAAAATGAAAGGAGGTTTGCATCTGACCAGGAGGCAGGGGGCAGGAGAGGGGAAAGGCCCACAGGAGCCGCGTGGGGCTTAAGGCCCCACCGTGCTGACCACACCAGACAAGGTTGGGGCAGTGCATTCTCCTCTCCCCTGAGGAGCCGGGAAACACCAGCTCATGCTCGTACCAAAGCAAGAAATGAAGGCAGAGGGGCCTGAACAGGACGGGTCAGTAGAAACAGGCAGCAGGGAGTGACATTCCCCGGGGCCAGGACCAGAGAGCACCCCAGCAGGGTGGGGGGACCTGGACTCCAAGCGCAGCGGGGAGGAACTGAGCCAAAAAGAGACAGCTCTGGGGCCCACAGAGGCTGGCCTTGGGTCCCAGGACCAGGCTGGCGGAAGCATCATGAGAAGGCCTGGGCAGGCACCACCAGCTGCCCAGGGCACGGAGCCCTGGACTCCCGCAGGTGAAGGGGCAGGCATAGATGGGGCGGAGGCAGGCGTAGGTGTGGTGTAGCCACAGTATGTGGCAAACTATTAAGAACTGGGAGCCAACTTCTGCGGACGCTTGAGCACTTTCTAGCGCTGCTCCTCCCTTTGGGCTGTGCGCATTCGCTGCCCTGGTTTAGAGTAGAAACAGCCCCGCAAACTCAAGCAGCTACCGATGCATTTGGACCTGGGTTCCAGCTGCAGGGCAAGGCCAGGACCAGAACACCACAGCCCAGAGGTGCCAGGGAGGCCGTGCAGAGTGCGAGTGTCCCGAGGAGGCCGCCGGGTCAGGGCAGTGGCACCCACAGAGGCTCTGGAGCATTCAGTCTCGCCCAGATGTGGCTCCTCGCTACACCCTAACCCACAGCCAGGCCCAGGGGTCCCAAAGGCCTCTCTCTTCCCCTACTCAGAACATTGGCAAACCCAAGCCTGGATGTGCCACCAGGTGGGACCCCCACCAGCTCCCCAGTGCTGAGTGCATCATCCCTGTTGACCCATGGGCAGCTCAGCCGAGCAAACCCTTTCTCCATAGGCAAGAGAAAGGAGCAGGTGCGGCAGCCGGGGGCCCCCAGGGTAGGGGAAGCTGAGGAAAGGAAAAAACAAACCCTCTGCGGAAAGACGAAGCCTTAGCTCCTAGAGGACACAGTCTCTCCGAAGCAAGGACCCCAGCACTCTAGGATTGGGGACCTGGGCTCCCACCTCTCCCCTTCTTCAACAGCCCACCTGAGGGTCTGGACACGGGGTGGGGGGCGAGAGGAGGCCTTCACCTGGTGCTGGGGAAGTGCCAAGTCCTGATCTGTGCACCCGGCAAGCCAAGGAACAGACAGGGACAGGCCTGTGCAGATGCTGCTGGCTGGGTGGACGCTGTCCCCAGGCCCCTCAGCAGCTTCTCACCAGGCCATCCTCACGGCCACCGGTTCTGCACAAAGGGCTCCTTCCCCACAAAGCCCACAAAGCCGATCATCAGGAAAAAAAAAAAACCTGTTCATCAGGCCCCATACGGGGTTGGCCCACCCAGCCTGCAACATCTGCTGCTGTTTATCATTTGTGGTTTCCTTCCCATTCCCATTCACTTTGGACCCCAGCACTCAGCACATAGTAGATGCTCAATAAACACGGTGGTTCATTGACCAGGCAATCTGCCTTATCCCATTTAATTCTTAGCACAGCAACACAGGGGCACAGAGTGAAGTAGCTGAGCTAAGGTTCTTGAGATGGGAAGGGAGCACTGAAAATGGAGCCTCAGTTGGACTCCAGGGCATGCAGTCCTGCCTTCCTGTAGGGTTCAGGAGGCACCCTCCGACTCACTTCACACCCCCAACTTTCTCTGCACCACCTCTGAAGGAAAAGCGCCCGAGGAGGGAAGACAGAATCCCCCAAATTCCTGCTGCTGTCTCTCACTGCGTAACTCTGGTGATGTGACACCTGTGTGTGTCTGCAGTTTTCTTTATATAAATAAAGCATTGACCTGGCTGCCAAGTGGCAGCAGCGGCTCCTCCGAATCGTCAGGAATGTCTGCAGGGTTACCTGCACAGGTAAGGCCGAGCCAGGAGACACTGGCATTTGCCACCCGGCGCCTCCCTCAGACAACTTCAGATTGTCAACATGGAGCTTTGCTGGATCAGAGAACTCAGCAGAACCCCCAGTTTCAAACGTTCCCTCCTTTCTCCCCATCTCTGCAGTCTCAGGGGGAAACTGAGATGGCCAGGGGGTCAGGTAACCAGAGCGACAAAGAGCAGAGATAATGAAGGAGCCGGCGTGCCTGTCACCAGGACTCATGGTCAGGTGGTGTGGAAGAACACGGTGACAGAAAGCAATACATCCCTCATCTCCGGCACCCAGTGGCCCCCAGGGCCCCCTCCTAGGAAGCAATACGGGTTTGTTTCCACCACCTCTGATGGAGAGGAGATGGCGCGGATCGCAGGGAGACAGATTCACGCTGGAAATTCCAGGATTTACCCAGTGCCTGGTACTTTAAGAGAAGGAATGGCCGCTGATGGCAGCGGTGCTGAAAGTGCTCTCAGCTGAGCCTGGTGCAACCCACCCGTGACAGCGCTGCTGGGTGTGCAGCCTGGGAGGTGAGCGAGAAGTTATCATGCTTTGCCTGGCACATGCTTGGGCAAATGATTCAGCTTCAACCAGGGCTCACAGTCCAGCTAGGAGCTGCCAGCGGGGTACACAGCAAGGGGCAGAGGGCGGGGGCAACTCAGGAGCAAGCAACAGACCTCCTGGAGATGGGGGGCCGGGGGGCGGGGGGGAGTTGGAGACCAGTCTGGCGCCTCCCTGTTTGCCCGGGAAAGGACGTTTATGGAAGGAACTGAGGGGAGAATAATGCTCATCGTGTTCTGCAGTGTTCCAGGCAGTGTTTACATTCATTCGTTCCTTTCTCATTCCAGTCTATAAAGTAGATTTTATGATGCCTTCTTTAGAGACGAGGATGCCAGCTGGGAGAGCCAAGGCGCTTGCTCCTGGTTACAGGAAGTGGTGGAGCTGGTGGTCAATCTGCCTCTCCCCGTCACAGGTGCCGCATGCCATGTCTTCCCCAGGGCCCACCTGCAGGCTGCTTTCCTGGAGATCACCCCAACCTCAGCGTGTTCACTGTGAAAAGCTATTCTGCCCACAATAACAGCCTGGCCTGCCATGCCCAACGTCCTCTTCCCACCCCTCCTGAAGCTATCCTCCACTTTTCACCTGCTTCCAAGAGAGCTGTTCCTGGGACACCTTTGGGAAGTTCTTAGGACGGACCTGCTTACTGTAGATCTGGTGACTACTCACTTTAAAAAGATTTCTTTTTTTTTTTTTTTTTTTGAGACGGAGTCTGGCTCTGTCGCCCAGGCTGGAGTGCAGTGCAGTGGCCGGATCTCAGCTCACTGCAAGCTCCGCCTCCCGGGTTCACGCCATTCTCCTGCCTCAGCCTCCTGAGTAGCTGGGACTACAGGCGCCCAACACCACGCCCGGCTAGTTTTTTGTATTTTTTTAGTAGAGACGGGATTTCACCGTGTTAGCCAGGATGGTCTCGATCTCCTGACCTAGTGATCCGGCCGTCTCAGCCTCCCAAAGTGCTGGGATTACAGGCGTGAGCCACAGCGCCTGGCAAAGATTTATTTTTTTAAAGGCAGGTCTTTGATATATTCTCATCTATTGGGCAGAAAAAGTGTGTGTGCACGTGCCTATGTGGTGTGCATGTCTGTGTGCTCATGTGCACGTGTGCGTATGCATTTGTGTGCGTGTGTGTGAGTGGATGTGTGAGCACTGGAGCATGTGTGTGGATGTGTGTGAGTGTGCATGCTGGAGCAGTGACATATTCAAGGGAGGGCCACTCCCTCCTTTGGGGAGAAAGGAAGCTGTTCCAGTCCCATGCAGTTGCAGACTCCTGGTCCTGGAGCCAGAGACCTGGGTCTAGTTGTGCGTCTGCCCATGCCCAGCTGCCCGGCACTGATGAAATACGGGGGTGACCACCTGTCCTTGAGGATGCTTCCTCCTCCCTGTTATCTGAGTCTCTCAAAGCGGGCTACAGTGGAGGAGGGCTGTACTTTCCATTTCACAGGGATCGAGCTGGGCACAGGGTGAGGGCTGCTTGTTGACTTAAATCTACGGATTAAGCTGGCTAAGTGCACATCTGGGAACAGGAGAGACTCAAGCCTGGCCGGCACCTGCTCTGTGCGGGGGTATCTCTCCCTGGCCTCCTTCAGTGGGGTACTCCGTGGGCAGAAAGGTGAGAAGCAGCTGCACGGGCTTCCTGAAACGTCCAGCTGAGGTTTGAGGGATTTCCTCACAATGGCTTTTCCCTGAGGACTTTAGGGGGAGCTCATGAGAGCCCCTTCCAAGCCGGCGCGCTCATTGTCCCTCTCCACCCGTCAGGGGGGGCCACGAACAAAGGGGGTCTATTCTGAACCCCTCTCCCGTGTAACTCAAGTCCGCTAGGAACCCTGGACATTCGAGGGACTTCCTATCTCCGCACAGGAGGGGAGAGCCGGACCCGCTGCCCCCCAGGCTCTCCGCGGGGACCCGGAGGTGCAGCGGCCCGGAGTCCCCCTCTGTAGTCGGAGCTACCCACCTGCGAGGGAGCAGCTCCCCGCTGCCGGCGCCCCCCGCACCTGCCCCCGCGCGACAGGAAGCGGCTGCTGCTCGCCCCCTCCGCGGACCACGACCCAAGGGCTGCCCGGCGGGCCGATCCACCGGAAATTAAAGGCTTCATGTGCCAGCCCTTGAATGTAAAAACTCAGCCTAATCAGATCTTTAAAAAGAAAAGCTCTGCCTATGAAATAGAAACACTAGCCCGCCTCCCCCACCCCCCCACCCCCCCAGGCGAGTCGCCCCTTTCCCCGGGGAGCCGGCGCGTGGGGACCCCCGCCCCCGACCAGAGCTGGCGGAGCGCACGGAGGCCGCAGCCAGAACCCGCAGACGCACGGACAGTCCCGCCCCGCCGCGCCCGGCCCCGGCGCTGTTACCCGGGGGGAGGACGGGGTGTCTGGGTGGGGGAGGGGGCTACCTTCTGAATGCGTCCATCGATGTCCAGGTAGATGGCCTTGGGCCGGTAGCTGGAGGAGCCGGATCCCATCCTGCGCCTGGCGGCTGCACTTGGACTTTTTACTGTACTTTCCCGACGCCAGCCGACGCGGGAGGCGGGGGAGGGGAGCAGGGGAGGGGGCGGGAGGGGGCGGGCGGGCGGGGGGCGGCCCGCGGCGCTCAGCCAACCAGAGCCGCGCCGCCACCCGGCCCGGGACGCCCGGGAGCCGCCGCCGCGCGCCGCAGGGTCTCCTCCTCCGCTCGGCTCGCGCTGGGGCTCGGGCTCCGGCTCCGGCTCGCGCGCTCCTCCTCCCGGCCGCCCGCCCCTCCCCTCCCCTCCCCTCC
>NC_045452.1:36541729-36555847 GCF_002776525.5 Piliocolobus tephrosceles
CGCTGGGCTGAGCGTGGCAGCGCCGCTGTGGACCCCGCAGACCCGCCGGGAAAACTCCCCTCGCTCCTCTGTACTGCGACCGCCACCCTCATTTCATTTGAGTAGAAAACGGGAAAAGTTCCTTTTCGTTCACCCACAGCTTTGCCAAGCCTCCTCCAGCTGCGCCCAGAGCTGAAATGGCGATTTTATTTCTGTCCTGTATGGGGCCGGACCGAGGATTACCCCGCCACAAGCTATCTGCGGGATTCTGCATGTTCGTCCCCTACCCGCTTGTGTGAATTGCTACAGGGAGTGTGGGAAAGGCGGGAGGGGAAGGGGGCTGTGGGCATCCTCTGCACCTGCAGAGCACGCAAGGGGCTGCCTTGGCCGCCCCCAGTTCTCCTGGGCTCCTCCAGTGGGAATGGGGTTGGCGGCTGGGGGAGGAGGCTCAGATGCCCTGGTCCTGGCCCTGGGTGCATGTCGCCTTTGGAAGCAAGTATCAAAGCCAGCCGGAGCATGTGCTATTGTTTCACTGGAAGTGAGTTCCAAGCCACCGCTTTCCATCTGTTGAGTGTCTGAGTGCTGCTTGTTGAGAGAGTCTGGTGCACACAGGCTCCTCCTTCCCCCTGGGGCCTGCTGGAGCCGGCCAGCCAGTGCCAGGGCCAGTGGTCACTTCCTCTCCCTTCCCTGGCCAGCCTGGTCTCCACCTGGTGGATGGTCACAGGCTTTACAGACACCCCCAGGGCCACCTGGAGCCCTGGTGGCAGCTGGGGTCCTGGGGAAGGTGAGGGCTCCCTGCCTGTCCGTGGGAGTGGCATCGTCCTGTGAGGTAAGTGGTCGCCCTCAGCCTTTGGCCAGTCCATCCTGTGTCACTTTATGTCTCCCTCCTGCTTTCATGGCGGGGGGCGTGCTCCCAAAGAACAACACCTTGGAACTCGATAGCCTGGCACCCCCTGCCCACAGCTCCAGCGGAGTCTGTGTCAGAGCTTGGGCACCATGAACTGTGCTTTTCAAGTGACAGGGGTGAGAAGGGGACAGCCTGGAGGCCTTTGCGGTGGGGGGACCCAGCTGGGTGGTTACAGTGGGACACCTGACTCGCCATGGGGATACTGTGTCCCCAGCTCATTGAAGTGAGCACATTTACTAGTAGTTTAATTTGTTGTCAAATGTTCCGGAGCTATTTGGGCTAATCCAGAGACCGTGCTGTTGGGGCCACGTGTGCCGCCTGGCATGGAGTTCTTATCAGCAGATGGCTCGTTGGCTTGCCACTTAGTTATTCTCCATCCCTTATTGTCATCTGGCCTAGTCTTCTGTAACCATTTCCTCCAAGAGCCCCAGGACGAGTGGCCACCCATGGGGGGTGGTTCTGCAGGGCAGTTCCCCAGTCTCAGAAGACTCTGTGTGCATCCAGCGCCAGTGCAGGCTGGCCCCTCACACTGCCTGACCGATTCTGTGCTCAGAAGAATAATCGCATCTATCATTATTTTGCACTCTTAGGAGCTGGACGGGACTGCTGTATGGAAACTGGATCGATGGGGCTGCAGCAGCTGCCCAGAGAGTAACCCTTTCCTCTCCCGGATCCCCAGGAGCAGTGCGGTCTTCCGTTCATCAGCAATCTCATTCCTGTGCGTTGGGTGCTGTTCTGGGCGCTGGGGATTCAGTCGTGAACAGAATAAGCAGAGACCCCTGGCCAGAGAAGCTGGCATTCTCTGGGGGAGACAGACACGATGGTATAAATAAATAGAATGTGTAGGGTGTTGGATAAAAATTAGGGCAAAGAAGAAAAATCCATAGTGAGACCCTATCTCTAAAAAAGAAAAATCCTGCGGGGAAGGGGATCTAGAACGTGCAGTGTGGAGGAGTTGGAATTTTAGAGAAAGTGGCCAGGCAAAAGGTCACATAGGAGGAAGGACCTCATGGGCATTAGGAGCAAGAAGCCTGTGTGTGTCAGAGGGAGGGACCTCTGGCACAGAAGCAGCCTCATGCAGGCTGCGTGGCCAGAGTGGAGGGAGGGAGTGGGCTCTGGGGTACTGGAGTGGGCTGTGAGGTCAGAGAGGCGACGGGGCAACCCCACGTGGTCACACGAATGAGCTGAGCTCACTCTTCCTCCACTGCATGCCTTGCGGAAGGCAGTGCAGAGGGCTGTGGTCTGACGTGAGTTTTCACAGATTCCTCTTGGCTGCTGGAGGAGGGTGCATGGAAGGGGCCGGGCAGGGAGGCCAGTGAGCAGCAGCTGCAGCCAGCTTTGCAAAGCGTGATAGGGCTTGAACCACAGTCAGGTGTGTCGGGGTCCTTCACAGAATCAGATCAATAGTGAGGAGTTGGCTCACACCAGGACGGAGGCTGAGAAGTCCTGCCAGCTGCCGCCTGCAAGCTGGAGTCCCGGGAAAGCTGGTGGTGTGGCTCCAGTGTGAGCCCGAGGGCCTGACACCCAAGGAGCTGACGATGGGCACCCAGTCCCAGGGCAGAAGGCCAGTGTCCCAGCCGGGAGCTGACGGTGGGCAGCCAGTCCCAGGGCAGAAGGCCAGTGTCGCAGCCGGGAGCTGACGGTGGGCACCCAGTCCCAGGGCAGAAGGCCAGTGTCCCAGCCGGGAGCTGATGGTGGGCACCCAGTCCCAGGGCAGAAGGCCAGTGTCCCAGCCAGTAGCTGATGGTGGGGACCCAGTCCCAGGGCAGGAGAAGGCCAATGTCCCAGCCCAAGCAGGCAGGCAGAAAGAAAGAGGCAAGTTCCTCCTTCTCCTGCCTTCTTGTTCTCTTCAGGCCTTCGAGGGGTTACATGATCCCATGCACACGGGGAGGCATCTGCTCGCCACAGTCCACCACTGCAAACGCTGGTCTCATCCAGAGGCACCTCACAGACTCCCCCAAAAACAGCACGTCCCCAGCTATTGGGTGTCCCGGGCTGGCCAGGTGGACACACAGACCCCACCGGTGCAGGTGGTGAGGAATGGTTGACTCTGCATCCAAGTTAGAGGTTGTGGGGTCTTCATTTGTGCCTGTTTCCTACGCAGACGTTATGCCTGTTCTCTGCCCTCCTTCCCCCGACTCTGCCTGCAGTCATGCTCCTTGGTCCTAGGACAGCCTTGGTGGGGAAGGTTCCAGAAGTGGCGCCTGCTCCATGACCCCCACATCAGCCCCAGGGGCTCCTGGTATCCTAAACCTGCATCCCTGCTCTTGGCCTGGCTGCCAGGAATGCTGCCAATGTCGATTCCTCTGAATCAAGATAAAAATGAAGGAAACCTCCTGCCTCTGCCAGGCAGGCCACGGACCAGGCTGGGGACCCTGGGTGGGGACCAGGCTGGGGACCCTAGGTGGGGACGAAGCTGGGGACCTTGGGTGGGGACCAGGCTGGGGATCCTGGGGGACCCTAGGTGGGGATGAGGCTGGGGACCCTGGGTGTGGTCAAATACCTCCTCAGCTCAGGCCTTGGTTCTTTGGGGAACGTGGTGACTGAATTCACATATGCACGAGCGACGTTTCCAGCTGTCTGAAAACTTCCGACGAGTGTGAGATTCTGCCCGTGTGGGAGAAGGAGGCTGGAGATGGAGGAGATTCTGGAGGTGCCAAGCCCCAGGGCTCCCAAGAGCCGAGTGGGTCCAGCCTCTGCCTCCACCCTCTGCCCAGACTGCACCTTCTTCTGGTACCTTCCAGGGTGCACGCAGGCTCATTCCTGCATGCAGAGCTCTTTAATTCCCAAAAAGATCACACCAAAGGGGAGTTTCAAATTAGGGCATCAGAGCCAAATTGAAAATCAGAGGAGCTGAGCCCGGAAGAAGGGCCAAGACCATGGAGTGAGGAGCTGGTTGCTGGTCTCCAGGTCCCAGGCCAACTCGCTGTCTCCAGCAAGAAAGGGCCAAGCAAAGCCACATGAGGAGAAGAGAAGGGTCTGGCCTGTCCTTGAAGAGTGAGCACCCTCCCATGAGATTGGAATCCTGGGAAGCAAAGTCCGAGCACCCCTGAAAGGTCTAAAGGTGGTTCCCAGAGGCAGAAGAAGTTGTCCAGGCGGTGTGTCCTACCACGGCCAGCAGCTCCCAGCACGTGCTCCCAGCAGCCATTCTGGCCTGGCAGGTTAGAGCCATGGTCAGTGGCAGCTACTGAACCAGTGCCCGTGGGTGTCACCTGCCTTTTCTCTCTTGGATCTAACCAGCATTTCCTGTAACTATTCTGAAAAGACTCCAGTCACTTCCTCTACCACCTCTTCAGAGCTGGGGATGGTACACAGGGTTGGGGAAAAATCAATTCATCAAACAAGCAAAATGTATTCAGCACCTGCTTGCTGTAGATCGGGCACTGGGCAGGGCTTGTGAAAAGGAATTTAAGCCCTCTCGACCCTGGAAACCTTATGGGAGAGAATTAAAATAAATCAGAGGGTCAGAGGTAAGACCTTTACCTTCTGAAAGGTGCACCATTGAACACCAAGAGGAATCAGGCCTGTCTTGTACATGTATAATGAACCTGCCATGACGAGCTCTCCAGGATGACCACTGGGCAGGATGCACCAAGAATCAGAGAAAGGGGGTGAGTTTGACCTGAAGAAGCTGTCATTCTCTGGGTAGACAGACAAGATGGGATCAATAAATAGACAGGCAGATGGTCTGCCCTTGACCTTCGTGTGAAAGGAGAAGACGCTGGCACAAAGATCTCACTTCCGTGTCCGTCGTAGTAGTATTTGATTTACATACTCTCCACCTGTTGGCTTTTTATGGTCTTGGTAATTGCAAAATTATTACTAGCTGTAAATATTTCAAACGATGTGGTAGAAAAGGCAAAGTCCCTCTTCTAGTGGAGAAAATGGAAGCCAGGTGTGGTGGCTCGTGCCTGTAATCCCAGCACTTTGGGAGGCTGAGGCGGGTGGATCATGAGGTCAAGAGATTGAGACCATCCTGGTCAACATGGTGAAACCCCATCTCTACTAAAAATACAAAAATTAGCTGGGTGTGGTGGCATGCAGCTGTAGTCCCAGCTACTCGAGAGGCTGAGGCAGGAGAATCGCTTGAACCTGGGAGGCGGAGGTTGCAGTGAGCCAAGATCGTGCCATTGCACTCCAGCCTGGGCAGCAAGAGTGAAACTCCATCTCAAAAAAAAAAAAAAAAAAAAGAAAGAAAGAAAATGGAGAACCATCCCTTCTTACCATGGACCAGCAGGCCCCTGACGCCTGTGTGCTTCTGACTCCTGGCCAGCTTCTGGTGTTATGAGCGTTTGGATTTTCCCAATATGTTGTTGTTGTAAACAGTGTCAACAAACACCCACATCCATATCCTTTGTTGGTTGTGTTGCTGCTCTTTGGAGTTGATTTTTGGAAGTAAGATTTATGGGTAAAAGTGTTTTTTTGTTTTTGAGACGGAGTCTCGCTCTGTTGCCCAGGTTGGAGTGCAATGGTGCCATCTCGGCTCACTGCAACCCTCACCTCCCGGGTTTAAGTGATTCTCCTGCCTCAGCCTCCCAAGTAGCTGGGGTTATAGGTATCTGCCACCATGCTCGGCGAATTTATGTATTTTTAGTAGGGACGGAGTTTCACCATGCTGTTCAGGCTGGTCTTGAACTCTTGACCTCAGGTGATCCGCCTGCCTTGGCCTCCCAAAGTGCTGGGATTACAGGCATGAGCCACTGCGCCTGGCCAAAAGTGTGTTTTTTTACACATTTGTGTGCTGGTAAAAACATATTTACGTTTTTTTTTTATTTTGCCAAATTGTCCTCCAAATTGGTTAGACCAATTTATTATACTCCCACGATCATAAGATGAGAGAATCCTTTCACCACACTTTCAACAAAATAAGAGAGACTTAGTTTTGTTTATTTTTTCCAGTGTAGGGAGGGAAGGATCTTGTTTTGATTTTCATTTCTGTGTTTATAAGCGAGACAAGATGTTGCTTGTGTCTATTACCTGCTGTCTCGACAGTGAGTTTGTATTCTTTGCCCTTTTTTCCATTTTAACACTTTCTTATTGATTTTTACAAGTACCTTCTGTGTAAAGGATAGTAACCCATTGGCTGTTATGTATTTTGCAACTCTTTTCTCCAAGTCTGTGGCTTGTCTTTTAACTTTCCTCATGTAAGTAATCAAAACTGTGCCACTTTTCCTGTAGGTATTCTGGGTTTCTCGTCAGCCCAGAAAGGAGGCATCATTTATAATAGAAAATTAAAATGAAAAGAATAAGAAAGAAGTGACCTAGATTTCCCCAGGTTGGGAAAGGAAACTGTGGCATACTGACAGAAGGGAGCATCGAGGACGGTGACTACGACGAGGGGACAGAGGCCGAGGGAGAGGCTTCTGCCACGTTTGGTGACTGCAGAGACGGCAGGGGCGTTTGCACGCTGGCCGCCTGTCCATGTGCACCCACGGCCCACTTGTTGAGCGCATGCCACCTGCCGGGCCCGGCCATCCACCCGCGCACAGAGCCTCCCCGTTCACCGAGCTTGCACGCCAGCGTCAGGCTTTGTGAAATCCAGCAGAGCTGAAACGATTTGGGATATGAAGTGTTTAGAGTGGTGGGATTCTAGGCTTTTAAAAAAAAATTATTTCCAAGAAATTTGAGCGGTGAGGTTATTTTTGCCACAAACTGAGAGAACGGGGAAGTGAAAGGGATAGAAAATTAGCCAGGACAAAGCAGCATCCTCCCAGTTTCTCAGAAGTGGCTGGATAGGAAAGAACAGATCCGTGTAGATGCAAAGTGGTGCTCTGGTCTTCTGGGGCTGAGCACGCACTTGTCATTTTGCAGTTGCAGTGTGGAGTCGTGGCGCTTCACGAGGGGGCGTTTGCTGGCCACCCTGACTTCCTGCTTGTCGACAGCAAGTGCCTCTGTGGGAAGCTGGTGGGTCAGGGCCACCTTGCCTTCTCTCTTGGTGCATTTTGGTGGTCTCTGGGTCTCTGGCTTCCCTTTCCCTCTCCATCCTTTCCTCCTGCACTTCCTCAGGGATCTTTCTCTTGTGCTCATCCGTCCCTGTCACGTCCCTGCTTGGCCTCATTAGGGACTAGCCTCCTGGGGTGGCATGTGTGGGCTTCTCATGGCCTCTGGGGTGGCCTGCCTGGACTTCCCATGCTCCCCCCAGGGTGGCCTGCCTGGGCTTCCTGTGGCCCCCCCAGGGTGGCCTGCCTGGGCTTTTTCAGGACCCCTGGGTGGGTGGCATGCCTGCCTCTGTTGTCTGGTCCCTGTAGCCTTTGTCCCCACTCCTGAAGGCACCAGATACTCTGCTGTCACTTTCCTGACTTTGCACATTGTCTCACTGGAGAAGAATGTCCCTCCGTTTCTCCACCCCTTGGTCACCTTATTCTTTAAGATTTGTTACAGTGTCATCTACATGGTCATGTCTTCCTTGAATCCCTGCATCCCTGGAGCAGACCCAGGAGCTCCTCCCCAGGTCCCTGAGACCCCCAGCATGCCTTGGTGGTGCCTGCTGTGTGGCCCTGGACAGCCTGTGTCTCCTCCCCAAGCCGTAGATTTTTCATTTATCAAATGAGGATGACAACGAGCAGCCTGAAAGCTGGGGATTAACTGGGAGGATGGAAATGTGCCCGCAAATCCCTCAGCCTGGGGCCTCCCAGGAGGCTGCCATACAGCTGTCCCCAAGGCTTGCACCCTGTGTGCTGCAACAATGCTGGTCCTCCCCACTCTGTAATGAACTTGCTGAGGATAAGGACTGAGGGAGGCTCCTGGGGGCCTCTCTGGCAGGGGCAGACCCCACACCTGGAGCAGATGGACAGGCAGTGTTCCATCAGTTTCCATATGCAACCATGCTCCTTCTGTACAAAGCTCATCTGTCTCTGACTTCATTAATATTAAAAATAATACTAAAAGCCAACTCTGCACCCCTCGCCCCCTTGGGCTAAAACAGCTTTTCTGAACTGGAGAGATGCTGCCTCATGCAGACCCCAGGAGGCCTCTGTCCCCAGCCACGGGCCTGTGACTTTCTTGTCGCCTCTGCCCACTGGAGCTGGGGCCCCAGACACACGAGACACGCACGCGGCGGCCACAGGCCCCAAAGGCAGTTGCTGGGCTCTGCTGTAGCACGTGACCTTCTCCGCATGAGCTGGGGATGGCGCGGCTGGGAAGATAACCTTGTTTTGGTCACGAGGTTCTGCCATCAGCATGGCCATCTGGGCGAGACTGCTCTGCGCACCAGGACGGTCTCTAATGTGGGAGCCCTCCCTGTCCCCTTTGCACAGCCAGGCCTAAAGATGCTTAACGTCTCTTCATGAGGAGCGTGGCCCACCTGCAACTCATCTCCCACCTTCTGTCTCATTCAGATTTCTGGAGCACTGACTGGTTTTCAATTCACACTTCTTTCCAGTAACCTGGGCTGTTCTCTGGGCCAGCCCACTCCTTATGAGCCAGTGTCTGAGTGTGACTGACAGGTACCCTGGGTGGGGCTTTGAGGCCTTTCAGGTACAATAGGACCCTACCTCTCGAACGCGTTGCGGTTTATAGGGCTGCGTTTTTTGTGGGAAGACCAAGGAACGATGTGTGGGGAACTGGAAGAGGGTCTGAGCAGGCCAGGCTGGGGCGAGCTGGGGGCCCGGATGCTTCGGCCACAGTAGCCTGGAGGTCGATCCTTAGCCCCGGCAGGCATTCTCAGCTCGCCAGCCAGCTGGCGTTTCTGTAAGAATCTCATTTCCTGCCGCCGCAGAAAGCTCCTTGGTGGTAAATGAGCTCCTATGAGAAGCCAAACCGAAAGGCTGGGCCTTTCTGTGTGGACCTCTCAGGCCGGCCCTGGGAGAGGGGTGGGCGTCTGAGTTTCTCTTTCCAGCATTCCCGGCCTCCGGGAGCTTCCCATGGTGACCGTGTGGGCAGCTGCAGATTCTAAGTGAGGGTCAAGGCTGATCCAAGAAGCCAAATGACCCCTCTGCTCAGGCCTGACTCCAAATTGAGTCAGCCATCAAAAGTGCAAGAAACTGCAAACTGATGATGTCATTTCCAGAAATAGGACTTGGAATCCTAATTGTCCTCAGACCTGAGCTCCATTGTCCCTAACAGCATAGACCCATAGGTCCTGTCATCCCACTCCGTAGCAAGCTGTGTAAAGAAGAGGGCTGCGTCCTACTTATTTTGAGTGACTTGTACGGTACTTGTCACATTCCTTTAGAAATAGACTGAATGCTAGTTTTAGGTGCAAGAGCTTGTATTTATTTTAGTGAAAGAAACTGTGGCCACGCTTTTTCAGATTGATTTCTTTCTTTTTTCTTTTTTCTGAGACCAGGTCTCCCAGTGTAGCCGAGGCTGGAATGCAGTGGCGCGATCTCAGCTCACTGCAACCTCCACCTCTAAGGTCCTTCCTCAGCAATTCTCCTGCCTCAGCCTCTGGAGTAGCTGGGATTACAGGCACATGCCACCATGGCCAGCTAATTTTTGTATTTTTAGTAGAGATGGGGTTTCACCATGTTGGCCAGACTGGTCTTCAACTCCTGACCTTGTGATCCGCCCACCTCGGCCTCTCAAAGTGCTGGGATTACAGGCATGACCCACCACGCTAGGCCTCTGATTAATTTCTTAAGGACCGCCTGCTGGAGGCCCTCTCACTCCTGCCTGTCTGAAACACCAGGTGTTTGCTCAGGTCAGAGGGGATCTCTGACCCCTTCCCGCAGGGAGAGCACAGGGCTCCTGCCAGCCCATTTCTTCTATTGCTTCCTGAAAACACAAGCAAACAGACCCAAAGCGCCCCTCCCCAAGCGTGTGTAAGATAATGTTTCGCAGATTGCAGGATGATAGAAAACTGAACTCTTGGCTGGGCGCAGTGGCTCACGCCTGTAATCCCAGCACCTTGGGAGGCCGAGGTGGGTGGATCTCCTGAGGTCAGGAGTTCGAGACCAACCTGGCCAACATGATGAGACGTCCCCCCGCCCCCGCCGTCTCTAGTAAAAATACAAAAATTAGCTGGACATGGTGGTGCACACCTGTAATCACAGCTACATGAGAGGCTGAGGCAGGAGAATTGCTTGGACCTGGGAGGCAGAGGTTGCAGTGAGCTGAGATCGTACCATTGCACTTCAGCCTGGGCTACAGGGTAAGACCCTGTCTAAACAAAAAAAAAAGAAAACCAAGTTCTTAACAGGGAGGAAAATTCTGTTCCTTTATTTTTCTTAGCAGTGGAGCCCTTGCTGGCATTTTCTTATTTGAGTCATTTGGGTCTGAGAGCCCCGTGGAGTGAGGAACGCAAAGTGCCTTCACCTGGACACGGCTTTAGGGAGCAGGGTCTGTGGCGGCCCAGCTGCGGGCGCCTCCCCTCAGAAGAGTCCCTCTCTGAGGTTGCTGCTGCCTGGGAATGGCTGTTGTCATGATCCCCAGCCTTGAGGTACCATTTCTTTCCTCTCCCTCTGTTTTCTCATTCCCTTTGGATTTGCTTTCTAAGCACCATCTAACCTGTGGCCTGCGCAGTCATGTGCCTTCCCCTCCTCTGATGTGCTCGGGGTGTGACAGGGGGTTCAGTTCTGGATGCTCCAATCCTCGGGGGCAGGCCCATTCTCACCACCACCTCGACACTCTTAAATGAGGGAAAACACTTTTCTGGACCAGTTTAGACCAGGTCTGAACTGTTTCTGAAGCGTCTACTGGAAAATTATGTGAGGTGGGAGACAGGGAAATCTCAAGGATTTGCCAAAGTGAGGAAGCCTGAGAAGGAGACGAGCTGTGCCTGGCCAGGACTCCACCAGGGCCAAGCTGAGTGAGGGGTCTTCCAGCCCCTGGGCCCCACCCAAATTCAGACAATAGCAAAAACATTCGGTGAGTCTGAATCAGGGTGAGGCATTGGCTCAGAAGCTGGGAGTCGGGAGCAGGAGTTGGGGCTACACGCGGCCGGGCCTTAGCTCTGAGGAGCTTAGTGGCAGACAGAGGAGGGAGGTAAGTAAATGAGAGAAAATACCCTAGCCCCCCGGCCTCCCAACCCTGCACAGCCACAGGACATGACGAATGCTATCTCCAGAAGAGGTGTGCAGAAAACTCCATCAGGAACTTATATTTTGCCAGGAAGACAGCCTTGGAAGGGTGCTCGTTCTGTGCCCACAGGGCAGCCCAGTGCACACTTTGGCTGTGGGGTGAGCAGGACTCATGAAGGCTGCAAGGAAGGACACGGGGGGAGGGCACTCCAGGTCTCTGCAATTCTTCTCAGAGATTTCAGCTGCCCCCGGTGGATCCTCCTCCCAACAGCCAGACGCCTGACGTGGAATTGCCTCCAGAAATGAGGACTTTTATTTCTGGAGTCATCCAGAACGACCAACCTGGGACTTATATTTTGGTGGGGGGATAGACCATAAACAACTGATAGATGTCTAATGTCATGGCAGAGATAAGAGCTCTAAAGGAAAAAAACAAAGCGGAGAAAGGGGATAGAGAATTCCTGGAGCTGCTAGTTTAGATATTGTGGTCAGGGCACGTGTCGTGGAGATGACATTTGAGCAGAGAGGTGAATCAAGTGAATGAGGAGCAGACTCTGGAAGGGAAGGCCAGAGGCAGCAGGCGCTGGGCAGGGAGACGGTGGAGAGGAGCAGCCAGGGACCACAGTGGGTCAGTTTTCTCCGGATTGGGGTTCTGTTCTAGGCATGACAGAAGCCACTGGAGGAGACAAAGGCAGGGAGTGAGTGGAGCTGACTTAGACGCAGGTGCACAGGAGGGGTCTGTGGGGTGGCTGCGCCAGCCAGCTCTGGGGTCTGAATCCAGCTCCTACCTGCTGGGGACACTGGATACACCCCTTAGCCTTCCTGTGCCTCAGTTTTCTTCTCTGTAAAATGGAGCAGTAGGGCCCTGGCAGGGACGATCTGGTATAAAGTGTGGAGAGCATTTCACCCACACAAATGATGCTGTTATCCCGCCTTTGCTCTCTCCTCCCCTGCCGCCTTTCCTGCTTTCTAATGTATGAATAGAATCCGGGCTGCTTTGCGGTGGCCCTTTGAGGTCCACATTCTGTGTAACAAGCACTAGATCACTGTTGCCATGGCAGTTGCAATTTCTTTCCCCCTCAGGAGCGTAGGTTTACGAATTGCTGAAGAGGCCCCTTTAGAGTGAGTTGAGCACTCTAGAGAAAATTTCTGCTCCCTATCAGGGGAATTGCAATCATTCTGGGGGCAATTCCATGTCAGGAGTCCGGCTGTTGGGAGGAGGATCCGCCGGGGGCAGCTGAAATCTCTGAGAAGAATTGCAGAGGCCTGGAGTGCCCTCCCCGCCGTGTCCTTCCTTGCAGCCTTCATGAGTCCTGCTCACCCCACAGCCAAAGTGTGCACTGGGCTGCCCTGTGGGCACAGAATGAGCACCCTGCCAAGGCTGTCTTCCTGGCAGCCACAGTCTACATTTATTTGACATTTGTTCGGGTGTCGCTCTGTGACTGTGCTTCTGAAATGCCTCTGGGGGACTGTGGCCATTGCTGCTTTCATGTAAAGGTACCGCTCACTTCCTTTCAAAGCCCAGTGGTGGGAGCAAATCTAATAGCCCACCAGCAAAACGTTAGTTATTTTAAGGCAAGCTGGTCCTCAACCATCCTAATAAGCAAAGAACAAGGAGCTTTGGCCATTGCGTACAGGGATGGCCGGTACTTCAGAAACAAACAGATTTGAGCTTTTCACCGATGAGGTGCCCAGTGCAGATTTCAGTTTGTGATTGGATGACACCGTACGCGGCTCTCCAAAGCTTTGTTCTTTTTCTTTCTAAAACACAGGACGAGCAACTCTTGCTCGGATCTCAGGTGTGTGTGAATGCTTTCAGCTACAGAAGAAGGAAGCTCAGGTCAAATAAACTTAAGCAAAGGCAATGTTTTGACTCATAACTAAATAGTCCGGAGATAGATCTGGCTTTAGATGCAAGTAGAATCAGGGACTCAATTTTCCTGTGTCTCCTCCCCTCCCCCAAAGACCTTCCCCTCCGGTATGGCCAGTATCGAGGTTGTCTGGCTGCCCAGAGCTCACACCCTACCAGCCTCGTAACCTTGGTAGAAAGAGTAACTTCCAGAAAACTTGAGAAGTGTTCTGGAGAGAACCCCGAGGGCTGAGCTGGGCCCCCCCGGGAGCCATTTCAGCGCAGGGCCTGGGTGCCCTGACTGCTAGGCTGGGGTCCCCTCGAAGCAGTAATACCCAGAAGTCGCAGGTTTAATTCGCTAATTATATTTTTGAAATCAAATTTTTATTTTAGAACTATTTTAGATCTACAGAAAACTTGCAAGGATAGTGCACGGAGTTCCCATAGTCCCCACCCCGGTTTTACCACCTTGCTTCAGGAGGGTACACTTGTTAAAACGAATGAACCAATACTGATACTTTATTATTAACTAAAGTCCATGTTTATTCAGATTTCCTTGTTTGCTAAAAATGTCCTTTCTCTGTCCCAGGATCCCGTCCAGGATCCCACATGACATTTAGTCATCCCGTCTCCTTAGGCTCCCTTTGGCTGTGCCGATTTCCTGGCCTTTCCTTGTTTTTGATGATCTCGATGGTGTTGAGGAAGCCTAATCCGGTGCTTTGTAGACTGTTCCTTAGTTAGTATTTTCCTGATGTTTTTCTCGTGATTAGACTGGGGTTAAGGGTGTTTGAGGGGGAAGACCACAAAGGTGCAGGGCCACCGTGGCCAAATCATGTCAAAGGCACACACTTCCAAGAGACGCTGACCTTGGCCACCTGGCCGAGGTGCTGTGAGTCAGGCTTCCCCACTGTAAAGTCACCCACCCTCTCCCTATCTCCAGGCCGTGTGCTCCGGAAGGGAGTCCCCGTGCACAGCCCATGCTTAGGGCGGGGGTTCCACAGCACCTCGTTGAGGGGGCGTCTGCCCAAGGCGTTTGGAATCTGGCATGGGACGTTTGTTTCTCCTTCCCCCATGTATTTGTTTCACCATTTTTGTTTATTCTATGTGGACTCGTGGGTGTTTATTTATTTATTTATTTATTTATTTATTTATTTATTTCTTTATTATACTTTAAGTTCTAGGGTACATGTGCATAACGTGCAGGTTTGTTACATATGTATACATGTGCCATGTTGGTGTGCTGCACCCATCAACTCGTCAGCACCCATCAATTCATCATTTATATCAGGTATAACTCCCCAAGGCAATCCCTCCCCCCTCCCCCCTCCCCATGATAGGCCCCAGTGTGTGATGTTCCCCTTCCCGAGTCCAAGTGACCTCATTGTTCAGTTCCCACCTATGAGTGAGAACATGCGGTGTTTGGT
>NC_045452.1:36560847-36570002 GCF_002776525.5 Piliocolobus tephrosceles
TTTCTTTTTCTTCTTTTTTCTTTTGGTTTCTCTTCTCGCTTCATTTCATTCATTTGATCCTCCATCGCTGATACTCTTTCTTCCAGTTGATCGAGTCGGTTACTGAAGCTTGTGCATCTGTCACGTATTTCTCGTGTCATGGTTTTCATCTCTGTCATTTCGTTTATGACCTTCTCTGCATTAATTAGTCTAGCTGTCAATTCTTCCACTCTTTTTTCAAGATTTTTAGTTTCTTTGCGCTGGGTACGTAATTCCTCCTTTAGCTCTGAGAGGTTTGATGGACTGAAGCCTTCTTCTCTCATCTCGTCAAAATCATTCTCTGACAAGCTTTGATCCGTTGCTGGCGATGGGCTGTGCTCCTTTGCAGGAGGAGATGCGCTCTTATTTTTTGAATTTCCAGCTTTTCTGCCCTGCTTTTTCCCCATCTTTGTGGTTTTATCTGTCTCTGGTCTTTGATGATGGTGATGTACTGATGGGGTTTTGGTATAGATGTCCTTCCTGTTTGATAGTTTTCCTTCTGACAGTCAGGACCCTCAGCTATAGGTCTGTTGGAGATTGCTTGAGGTCCACTCCAGACTCTGTTTGCCTGGGTATCAGCAGCAGAGGTTGCAGAAGATAGAATATTGCTGAACAGTGAGTGTACCTGTCTGATTCTTGCTTTGGAAGCTTCCTCTCAGGGGTGTACTGCACCCTGTGAGGTGTGGGGTGTCAGACTGCCCCTAGTGGGGGATGTCTCCCAGTTAGGCTACTCAAGGGTCAGGGACCCACTTGAGCAGGCAGACTGCCCCTTCTCAGATCTCAACCTCCGTGTTGGGAGATCCACTGCTCTCTTCAAAGCTGTCAGACAGAGTCGTTCGCGTCTCGACAGGCCTCTGCTGCTTTAGCTGAGCCCTGTCCCCAGAGGCGGAGTCTACAGAGACAGGCAGGTTTCCTTGAGCTGCTGTGAGCTCCACCCAGTTCGAGCTTCCCAGCGGCTTTATTTACCTACTTAAGCCTCAGCGATGGCGGGTGCCCCTCCCCCAGCCTCGCTGCTGCCTTGCGGTTAGATTGCCGCAGACTGCTGTGTTAGCAAGGAGGGAGGCTCCGTGGGCGTGGGACCCTCCCCCCCAGGTGTGGGATATAATCTCCGGTGTGCCCGTGTTACAGCGCAGTATTGGGGTGGGAGTTACCTGATTTTCCAGGTGTTGTGTGTCTCAGTTCCCCTGGCTAGGAAAAGGGACTCCCTTCCCCCTCGCGCTTCCCAGGTGAGGCGATGCCTCGCCCTGCTTCAGCTCTCGCTGGTCGGGCTGCAGCAGCTGACCAGCACCGATTGTCCGGCACTCCCGAGCGAGATGACCCCAGTACCTCAGTTGAAAATGCAGAAATCACCGGTCTTCTGTGTCGCTCGCGCTGGGAGATGAAGACTGAAGCTGTTCCTATTCGGCCATCTTGCTCCGCCCCCCTCGGGTGTTTATTTTATACTTTGGGCTGCAATCCCACACGACTTTACTAAATGCTGTCCCCAGTGTTCCAGCATTGGCCGTTGGGAGCTCCTTCGGTTGGCACCTGTGGCTCTGTGATCCTCTCCATCTGTGAGCTCTGTTTCCGTTGCTGTTTTTTTGAGCGCTTCCTTATATTCTGGCACTTACAAGGCGTTCAGGCTCATCCTGTGTATTTCCTGCCCCAATCGTAGAATCAGCCATTTCTCCAAGGAGCCCAGGTTTCTGTTCCAGGAGAGGGTATTAGAAACCAAGGCCTGGGCACTAGATGTCCTTGTTGCTGCTGGGTGTCCCTGCTTCTAGGCCCTCTCAGCTGACAGAGCAAGAAAGCATTGTGTGGACACTGACATGGGCATGTAACATATCCATAACCAATTCCATATATGGCCTCTGTGTGTATATATATACACACACACATATATATGTGTGTGTGTGTATATATATTATTTTTTGAGACACAGTCTCGCTCTGTTGCCCAGGCTGGAGTGCAGTGGCTCAATCTCGGCTCACTGCCACCTCTACCTCCCCGGTTCAAGACGTTCTCCTGCCTCAGCCTCCTGTGTAGCTGGGATTACAGGTGCGCACCACCACACCACACTAATTTTTGTGTTTTTAGTAGAGACGGGGGTTTCACCATGTTGGTCAGGCTGGTCTCGAACTCTTGACGTTATGATCTGCCCACCTTGGCCTCCCAAAGTGCTGGGATTACAGGTGTGAGCCGCTGTGCCCTGCCTCCGTGTGTATATTAAGTCAGATGGGAGTTCATATTGGTCCCTTCAATTCTAATCCATTGCCACATGGACCACCCCAGCCTCCTCCTGGTCATCTGCTGCCTCCCACCCAGCGGTGAGGAAGCTGACCAAGCCACTTGCCGGGCGGTGCTGAATTGTTTGCCTCCAGTGTTCATGTGCGCGGAAGTCTGGAGAGCCGGTCAGCCGGGGGTGGGCTCGCAGGACCTAGCCACCTGGATGTGGCGGTGAGGGAGGTGGGGGGAGGCGTCCATTAGATGTGACTGCTTCCAGCTGGGGAGTCCGTGTGGGACCCTCTTCCTGGCTCCAAGGCCGTGGCTGCAGAACAGCCCTTTCTCCCTGAGCCCCAGCTGTGTTTGAGGAGCTAAACTGCAGCCATGAAATTCACGGACAATTGAGCCACTGCTCTGCACAATGTTCCAAAAGGGACCCGGAGAGATGCTCATTTCCTCCTCTCAGCCCAGGCTGCACACAGCGGGTCGGCTTCAGGCTCAGACGATAGGAAGGATGTTTTCTTGTGTGGGAGGCAAGGAGTGTGCCCAGCTCCACAAGCCAGCAAAGGCTGCGAGAAAACACGTAACGACACTGGAAGGGGCTGTCAGACCAGCCAGAGAGAATCTTCAACCCAGAGAGGGCGTGAAAGGAACAGAGACCCTCCATGGGCTGGAAGAGGAACACGCGTTTATTCTGAGTTAAGCTGTGAGCCTCTTGCCGAGAAGCCCAAGGTTAAAATGGCACTTTAAGCACCATGTTGCCGCACAATGTTGAAACGCACCCTCGTCCTGCCTCTCACCCAAAGTGACGGTCTCTTTGAAAAGTCCCCAAGCCAGACTGAGGGAGCCTGGGCAGGGCCCCCAGAAGTCCAGCTGGTAACTCTGGTAGCATTATTAAGGTATTGGGTGCCGGGTCCGCTCCTGGAACAGGGTTCCCTCTGGGGTGGCGCTGAGGCTCTTCCTGTTCGCTTTGTCCTCCTGCGATGGGGCTGGGCAGGTGAGCGTGGGGGCAGGCTACCCTATTGGCTGGGGTGGTCCTGCACTGTCAGCGGCAGCTGTAACCAGAAGCCCCTCTGCCTGACGCTTGAGAGTCAGCGGAGCTGACCTGAGTATTTTGGTCAAAAGTTGCCCAGCACGATCCATCAGGGAACGTGTGACGTTCTCGTGCTACGTGACCCTGAGCATCAGTTATCTGTTGACACCTGAGCCGTCCTTTGCTGTTTGCCGAAGGGTGAAGAAACCGTCCGCCTCCTGTGTTCCCTGCACCTCTCCCATGCAGCCCAGGTGCTATGTCACCTCATGGTCACATGCCCCCTTCCCATCTAGGAGATGTCACTTCTTATCAGAATTCGCAAGTGAGATCAGAGCTCTGCAATGTGGTACTTCTGGGAAGGAGGTGTGGGTCACCAGAGGCAGCTTTCCTTATGTGTGTGTACGTATGTGTGTGTATGTGTGTGCATGTGTGTATGTGTCTGCGTGTGTGTGCATGTGTGTATGTGCGTGCGTGTGTGTATGTGTGTGTCTGCGCGTGTGTGCATATGTGTGTGTGCATGTGTACGTGTGTCTGTGAGTGTGTGTGTGCATGTGTCTGTGGCTGTGTGCGTATGTCTTTGTGTGTGTATGTGTGTATGTGCGTGTGTGCATGTATGTGTCTGCGTGTGTGCATTTGTGTGCATGTGTATGCGTGTGTGCGTGTGTGCGCATGTGTATGTGTCTGTGCGTGTGTGCACATATGTGTATGTGCCTGCGTATGTGCGTGTGTGTGTATGTGTCCGTGTGTGCGTGTATATGTGTCTGTGTGTATGCATGTGTGTGTATGTGTCTGCGTGTGTGTGCATGCGTGTGTGTGCATGTGTATGTGTCTGTGCGTGTGTGCGCATGTGTGTATGTGCCTGCGTGTGTGCATGTGTGTGTGTATGTGTCCGTGTGTGCGTGTATATGTGTCTGTGTGTGTGCATGTGTATGTGTCTGCGTGTGTGTGCATGTGTATGTGTCTGTGTGCGTGTCCTGTGGAATCCCGTGCACGAGCTGGTTTAGCACCAGTGGGAACTGGAAACGAGTGTCTTATTCTGGCTGAAACCACGTACAGCCTCTGAGGCTGATCAACCTCATCCCACCTACAAACCACATACAGCCTCTGAGGCTTACTCCGTGAAAATCTCAGAATTGGGGCTTAGGAAAATGCATAGTCCTTTATTACTTTAGAAATATTCCTTTGTCTTATTTTGCAACTTAGATTGATCCTTGTAAGAGATGCTGTGATCAGGCACATGGACCTGATGTAATTATGTGCATGGGCTGCACGGTAAAAAATGATACCAACTCGTGCTCACAACAAATGCTGTTGTTTGTCCTGCTTGACAGGTTGGTTTAATATGCTGGCCTTGTGCTTTAGAAAAGAAAGACAATGGTGTATGAAATGGCACAAAACTGAAAAGGTAAAACCCACTTGGGAAAATCCTGCAAGGCTTCTTCAGCTGAGTGATGATGTTTGCAGGCTGTAATTAATATATCACACAATACTGCATTGCTACGGTGCTAGTGTTACAGAACATGAAAACAAGCATTTGCTTCAGTGGAAAAGCTGCTCACCATTGGGAATTTATCACTCTGTGGAGGAAATATCTAGTGATTTGACTCAATGTAAACCTTTCCACTGACTGATTTGATGATCTGCAGACAGAGCTTTAATAAATCACTGTTAAATCTACTTAGCTGCCTCACGGAGAAAGGAAAAGAACTGTCTTTAAATAAACAAAATGAAAACCAGGGAATATGCACTAAAGTTCTCTGTGTTCTAATCTCTGCTTTAACTGAAGGGCAAATAAGAAACACTACTGTGGCCTGCAAGGGTTGCCCTGCCTGCCCGTCCCTAGGGGAGGATGTGAGGATGCTCCCGTCGGCCCCTCTGGCCAGGGAGCTGCTTTGCCCCGGGGGAGGAGGCGATCTGTGCAGACCTCAACAGGAGGCAAGGCTTTCTCATTCTCAGCATTTGCAGCTCGGTGCCACTCCATGTGTTTCTGCATGAGCCTCTGGGAGAAGAAGCCAGGGAGAAGTTAAAGAGGAGGTTAATGTTACAAGCCACAGACATCTGATGGGAGGATGCTGGTGCTGAAAGAAATAGGAGAACTTATTAATTTATCTTAAATGGGCAGGTTAATGGATTGACGGATTCATGAATGCATGGGTGATGGATGGGTGGATGGATGCTCAGATGGATGGACACCTGCATAGATGTGTGCATGAATGCTTAGATCTGTGCATACATGAATGTCTATATGTAGCTCGGGTGGATGCATGGGTGGGTGGACAAATAGATGGACGATGGATGGATGGAGAGATCGATGTGTGCATGAATGCTTAGATCTGTGTATATATGGATGTATGTATTTGTGCTTGGTGAATGCATGGGTGGGTGAATGAATAGATGAAAAACAGACGGATAGAAAGATGATGAATGGATGTGTGCATGAATACTTAGGTCTGTATATATGTATGCTTAGATCAGTATATATGTGTATTTGTATGTTTGGATAGATGCACACGTGGATGTGTGCACAAATGCTAAGAACTGTGTATACATGTATGTTTGGATGGATTCATGGGTGGATGGATGAATAGATGGACGATGGATGGATAGAAGGATGATGGATGGATGTGTGCATGAATGCTTAAATCTGTGTCTATGTCTATGCTTGAATGGATGCATAGGTGGGTAGATGAAAAGATGGACAATGGATGGATGGAGAGAGAAATCATGGGTGGATCAATGTGTGCACAAATGCTAAGATCTGTGTATACATGTGTGTTTGGATGGATGCATGGGTGGGTGGATGAATAGATGGACAATGGATGGAGAGAAGGATGATGAATGGATGTGTGCATGAATACTTAGGTCTGTATATATGTATGCTTAGATCAGTATATATGCATATTTGTATGCTTGGATAGGTGCACACATGGATGTGTGCACGAATGCTAAGAACGGTGTATACATGTGTGTTTGGATGGATGCATGGGTGGGTGAATGAATAGATGGACAATGGATGAATAGAAGGATGATGGATGGATGTGTGCATGAATGCTTAGATCTGTGTATATATGGATGTACATCTGTGTGCTTGGATGGATGCATGGGTGGGTGGGTGAGTAGATGGACAATGGATGGAGGAATAGAAGGATGATGGATGGAGGGATGTGCACATGAGTGCTTAGACCTATGTATATGTATATATGTGTATGCTTGGATAGATGCATGGAGGCATACAAGCATGGGTGAATGAATTAATACATGAAGATGGAGGTTTGGGTCAGGTACATGTCAATACATTCAGTCACAGAAGTCAGCAGGCAGGCAGACACACACCTGTTGAGCACTTATTTTATGACAGGCACCATTCCTGATGTTAGGAGCACAAGGCTCCTACCTGTATGAGGCTTCCCTGCTGGGGGATGGGAGTCACCGCTGGTGGTAAGGGGTCAGGAAAGCCTCCAGGGAGATGGCTTCTGACCTGAGCCTGTACGAGAAGGCAGCAGCCTTGAACAGGTAAGCAGAGCACCCCAGCAGAAGGAAGAACTGCGGTCGAAGCTGCCGGTAATGGGGTTAGACTTCAGGAAGGCCTGCAGGCTGCAGCACCGTGCACAGGGCCAGCCCCTCCAGGTTGGCTCTCCACTCCCCGACTTCACCAGTCCTGGGTTCACCAGTGTGGACACAACACAGGCCCCTGATCTCTGGCTTCTGGTTGGGTTCAGCTGATGGGGAGCCCTGGCCGGAGCTTGGAGAGTGGACGGAGAGGTCAGGCCCTCTGTCCCTGGGAAGTTGCCTCTGGCTGACTGCAGTTGCCTCTCCCTTGACTGCAGGTCACAGCTCTTCCTGGGGCAGCCTCCCACATGTGACAGCCTTCTTTCAGGTCCTGGAGGCCACTCCCGATGCCCCTTTCACCCAGGTGGTAACAGTACCACTGTGACTAGCCCCAGGTCACCACACCATCCCTTAGGCTTCCCTGGGGCCCTGCCCAGACCTTTATAATGGTCCTTTTCCAAATGCCCCTCCCCCGAGCAATGACCCTCATTCTAGATGTGTTTTCTGTTGGAAACTTCTAGGTAGTTGGCACAGGAGTGGCCCAGAAGGCAGACCCTCCAGGTGGAGTCAGGGATGAGGTTGGTCACATATTGGAGGAGACAGAATAACCTCCTTGCCAGGGGGAAATGGGCCATGGGTACACAGGGGCACCACGGCCTCTCCGTGACTCAGAGCATTGCTGGTGTCTGTGTGGAATGGCGTGCAGGTGCAGGGGACGCTGAGGTGCCAGGAGGGAAGCCGGAGTTGCTATGGGAATGGTTGTGATTGAAGAGAGTTTGGGTCTTCTGGCTTCTCACCCAGATAGGAAAAGGAAAATTTTCAATGGCCGGACCTGCAGGTAAGAACCAGGGGGGCAGCTCTGACAGAGCCCGTATCACCTGCGGTCCCAGGGAAGGCGCCGCGAAGGCCAGCACCCGGCTCTGCTTGTTTGGGCTGACGGTAAACACTCCACATAGGTCTCAGGCTGCGCGACAGAGTTCTCAATGGGATGATGTCACCCCAGGGGACTTTTGGCAGCATCTGGAGATATTTCGGCTGTTGCAGCTGGAGGGATACGGCTGGTGGGCAGAGATGGAGGATGGTGCTAAGTATTCTACAGTGCACAGAGCGGCCCCACAGCACAGAACGACCCGGCCCAGTGGCCCCGGTGTGGGTGGAGACCCTCGCTTGGAGAGAAGGGCACCGGTGGGTGACGAGTGGGACCCTAAGACGTGGGGTGAGGGCGCTGGAGCATGTGTGCTGAAGATTTTCAACTCCCAAGTTCCCAGAGCCTCCTTTGCACCCAAGGTAGCCTCGCTCCTTTGAGGACACCAGGCCTCCTGTACATGGAAACTTTCAGTGACTGGACAGGCCATGGCCTCACCGGCTCATGCCATCCCCATCCTCATCTCCCTCTACCATTCCCAACCACCTTCCTCCCGCCAGGCCCACAGCGAGAGTGAGACCAGGGCCTCCCTTCTCAGACTATAACCTGCACCCCATTGCCCACGTCCGCAGGGTGTTCTACCGAAATGCAGATTCCCATGAACTAGGCCTGGGCAGGGTGGGGCCTGAGGTCCTGCATTCTGACCAGCTCCCCAGGGCCGCTTGGGACCAGGTGTTGAGTAGCCGGGAGGAATTAGGCTGCAACACAGCCCTGATGGACCTCGTGGGGAAGATGGCTTCCCATCCATGGAAGAGGTTCAAGGCCTTCTCATGTGTGTCAGCAGGAACCAGAGGAGCACAAGTGCAAGCTCCATGGGGCCAATCCCAAGACATGGGGCAGCCACCGGGACGCAGGACGGGACACCGGGGCTGGGCCTTAGCTCTCAGTGGAGTCCCCTGAGGAGCTGCACAAGCTATAGATGCCTCAGTCCCACCCCCAGCGCTTGCGATTCCATTGTCTGGGGCAGGGCTTGGGCATCAGGATTCTTTTTTTTTTTTTTTTGAGATGAAGTCTTGCTCTGTTGCCCAGGCTGGAGTGAATGGCACGATCTTGGCTCACTGCTACCTCCACCTCCTGGGTTCAAGCTATCCTCCTGCCTCAGCCTCCCTAGTAGCTGGGACTACAGGTGCATGCCACCACACCTGGCTAATTTTTGTATTTTTAGTAGAGGTAGGGGTTTCACCATGTTGGCCAGGCTGGTCTTGAACTCCTGACCTCAAGTGATCCACCCTCCTCAGCCTCCCAAAGTGCTGGGATTACAGGCGTGAGCCACCATGCCCAGCTGGGCTTTGGGATCATTAAACATCCCTCAGGTGAATCTAATGAGCAGCCAGGGCTGAGAACCAATGGTTAGGTGTGTTGACTGGGGCCTCTGGAGTGGCACCTGTGGTTAGGTGTGTTGACTGGGGCCTCTGGAGTGGCACCTGT
>NC_045452.1:36570012-36572045 GCF_002776525.5 Piliocolobus tephrosceles
CACCTGTGGTTAGGTGTGTTGACTGGGGCCTCTGGAGTGGCACCTGTCGTTAGGTGTGTTGACTGGGGCCTCTGGAGTGGCACCTGTGGTTAGGTGTGTTGACTGGGGCCTCTGGAGTGGCACCTGCTGACAGTCTTCTAGGTTGGCACATCGAAGCCTGGGCTCAGAGAGTGACAGTCCGCAGGAGGGCTGGGGGGCCTCTGTCTTTCTAAGAAGAATCCTGGCGTGGAAGAAGCCAGTCAGAGACAAGGGGATGCAACTTCCCCATCAAAATGGGAAGGACTGGTGGTCCAGCTGGTGAGGATCTGTGGCAGTGGCTGGCTGGTCACAGGGTTACAAAATGAATTAGGTGGGTAGCCTCCTAAGAGATATGCATGGAAGAAAGAAAATTTAACATACGTGTGTGAGCACGGGGCAGAAACATCCAGCCTGCGGTGGAAGCCCTGGATTTGCCCTCCACATCACATCACACCTCTGCCAAAGCCGTTAACCAAGCCCCACCCTGCACTCCAGGGGAAACCGCATAAAGCTGGGGCAGCAGGAAAGGCCTGAGAAACGCTGGGGTGGGGATCTACACCGTAAGCTCAGGTAGCACCCCTTTTTAGTTGGTGCAAAAGTCAGGTGGATCTTAGGGTGTGCCAGCGGCTCTTTCTTCACAGACGTGATCTCCTGGTGACATTGGAACCCACCTGTGGCTCCAGATGTGGTATCTTCACAGGAAGGTGTGAAGTATCAGCCCCAGGACCTGACATGTAGCTATTGCCTAGAAAATACCTTCTTTTCTCTTCCAATCAATAAGGAAAACCAGGCCAGGGGTGGTGGCTCATGTCTATAATCCAAGCACTTTGGGAGACCAAGGCAGGAGGATTACTTGAGCCCAGGAGTTCGAGGCTGCAGTGAGTTCTGATCACACCACTGCACTCCAACCTAAGTGACAGAGTGAGGCTCTGTCTCAAAAAATTTTTTTTAAAAATTGTTTTTAAATAATGAAGACCCCGAGCAGCTTACACGTGTGGAAAGTTGGAGGCTGTGCTTGAGCTCACCACAGCCACTCTGCCTGCCAAATCCACTGAACGTCAGGCCTTGGACAAACGCTGAGTCACCAACGTTTTCCTGGTGGGACAAGCTGACGACCTGGTGGCAGATGAATTATGCTGAGCCCCTCCCATTGTGGAGGGGACAGCCCTTCATCCTCACAGGGACAAATCGATGTGTCATCCTTGGCCTCAGCACCTCTGCCAGCACTGCTGTTCCAGGATTTGCAGAAGAGTTCACTCACCAGTCACTGTGGTGTTCACATCACATCACCTCCACAGGGGACATGTTTTATAGCAAAGGGAGTGCTGCAACCCCAAACAGAGAAAATCACCAAGTGACCATGTGACCTGAACCATAAAATTGGATACATGCAACAGAATTCCATTGTAGAGTGGAAGTTTTCACATGGGAGAGTTGTGTGAGCCACCTGGAAGACACATGGCTCAGACTTAAGAGAACCTGCCCCGCTCCTTCACTAGCCCTCCCTCTGCCACACCTGTGGCCACAGGGGTTTCCCTGGTCAGCGAATGGAGAAGGGGAGGGCAGGCCCAGTTAGCAGAGGGTCTGGCTGTAGGATACACAAGCCATAAGTGGGGGCCAAGGTACTGCCACACAGCAGGTGATCCTCAAAGACAATGCTGAAGGAAAATCTTCCTGGGGGCAGTATGCCACGAAATGCTTCATGCAAAAGTAGGGTTGGCTGAAGGTACAATTGTGTGTTTACAGATTCATAGGCAATGGCAAAAGCATTAGCCAGCGGGGCCAGTGCCTCCCACTGAGAAGCACCCAAGTTGCTGTGAGCACAGTGACACTCGCCAGCACTGGCAGGTGCAGGCCAGAGACAGGAAAAAACACAAAGAGGAAACTGGTGACAAGGTGGGTGTATTAGGCAGGGTTCTCCACAGAGAGAGGATCAATAGAAGACATGTATATCTATCTATCTATCTGTCTATCTATCTATCTATCTATCTATCTATCTATCTATCTATCTATCT
>NC_045452.1:36572055-36579690 GCF_002776525.5 Piliocolobus tephrosceles
ATCTATCTATCTATCTATCTATCTATCTATCTATCTATCTATCAATCAATCAAAATGGTCATAAGAAATACTTGAAGATCCTCAAGAAGGCAAGAAAGGAGAAAAAATGGTACAGAAAATAGTGGACAAATGGAAAACAAATAGTGAAATGGTAGGCACAAGCCCAAATATATCAGAAATGATTAAATTAGATGAAAAAAGTTCTAAAATTTTAACAGAAAAAAATGCACTCTATGGGCATGACATGAGCCTGAAGTTAGAGGTTCTACTTCCAGCTTCGCCTGTAACCAGCTCTGTGGCTTCGATCCAGTCCTCCTTGTTCCACACAATGTTACATCTCAGTGGGAGGCGGTGGGATGAGGATCGCCCACCTGTGTCAGGCCCAGCCTGGTCTAGATTCCCTCTGAGAAGTGCCTGAGTTGACGTGAACACAGCGGCGCTTCTCAGCGCTGACAGGTGTGGGCCAGAGACAGGCAGCCAAGCACTTTGAATAGCGTGTTTAGGAGGAGCGCCAGGCTCACAGCTGAGTGTGAAGTGTGTCTAAATGTCTATTCTTCCTGCCTGCATCTGACAAATAATACTGCACTGAAGAAGTAAAGATAAGGCAGAAAAAGAGAGGAGTTCAGAGCCGAAGGAACCAGTGCTCACCTCCAGCAATTGTTTTCAGGAAAAGACGAAAACTTCCGTGCCCAGTGGCACACAGGGCTTGTGTGTGTCTCCTCGGTGACCGGCCCACCCGGGGCCATGGCTGGCGTCCTCCTCAAACCCAGTTCCCATCCACCAAGGTTGAACTGGGACACTTCTCCCTGCGTCTCCTTCTTTGAATGACTCAGGTTTCACAGCCTTCAACAGCACCTGCCTCTGCACTGTGACTTCCACAGCTCAGATCTTATTGCAAGGAGCTTTCAAGTATGATGGGGAACGTTGGCTTTGCCAGCCTTTCAAGAACAGCCTTTGGA
Source organism: Piliocolobus tephrosceles (assembly GCF_002776525.5). Classification (NCBI taxonomy): domain Eukaryota; kingdom Metazoa; phylum Chordata; class Mammalia; order Primates; family Cercopithecidae; genus Piliocolobus; species Piliocolobus tephrosceles. Next base: position 36,573,015 of record NC_045452.1, read on the forward strand.
AGATAAGGTAGATCTGCGTGTGCTTCAGAACCAACACCATGACTACAATCACGCCAGCATTAGGGCTTGCTTTGGATAAAACCTTAGGAAGACGGAAAGCCTTCTTTCTACAGGTTATTCCGCTTTGCTTGTCTACCTGCATGTATTTCATTCTTGTGTTGACCACTGGACCCCAGGTTCCAAGAGACAGGGACTCGCTCTGCCTTGCCCAAGCCTGCACCTGGCATCCCGGACAGCATCCTGTCAACAAATGCTGGATAACGAAATAAAACAAAACGACTGAAGACTTCAGGGACCTAGAAAGTAATGTACAACTCTAATGGAAACGTGAACTCCACAGACAACACAGTGACGTCCAAGACCCTTCTCATTAGGAACCTACCGAACGTAGACAACTTTCTGCCGGCACCATCCACCTCAAGAAGAAAGTAGAGAGAGCGCTCGGGGCAGTGAGCAGCCTGCGGGCTAAGTGCTAGCACTCCAGGAGCTGAGGGCCCCCTGGGTGTGGCTGCACCCCTCTCGCCCCTCTGCATTGCTGGAAAAGGCACAAAATGTACCAGGACTTCCCACGTGTCTGGGTCCATCCATGAATTGACCCACGGTGTGGGTCAGCTTGGCCTGACGTTGGGTATTGAAGATGGGGTTGGGGTGTTAACACCAGAAAAGTACTGGAGCCAGACCTGGGAAAGCGTTCATTACCCACCCATGGCTTGCTTACCTTCACTACACAGCAAAACAGAAGCATGGCTAGGGAGAGAAGAGCGTGGCCGAGGTGCATCTTAGTGTGCTCTGGCTGCCGTAACAAAAACCACACAGTGGGGGCTTAAACAACAGAAGTGAACTTGCTCACGGTGCTGGAGCCTGGCAGCATAAGACCCAGGGCCCTCCTCCTGGCTTGTGGATGGCCGCCTTCTCACTGTGTCCTCACATGGAAAAGAAAGGAGAGCTTCTCCTTTCTCTTCTCGTGAGGGCCTCATCTTATCATGGGAGCTCCTCCCTCAGGGCACCATTTAACCTTAATGACCTCCTTACTCCAAACCCAGACACACTGGGGGCTAGGGTGTCAACGTATGAATCTAGGGAGAGAAGATGCAATTCAGTCCGCAACAGGGATGACGTGCTCTGTGTTCCGAAAGCTCCTGCCATGGAAGGCACAGCCGTGTCTTGGACCTGCCCTCAAGGCTGTGCTGGTCCGTGTCTTGCCTCTTTGTGGAATTGGGAGGGCTGATTCCTGGGCCGGGTGTTTGTGGGATATGGTGTTTGTGGGATATGTGGGAGCTTAGCCTGTTGGTGTCCAAACCAGACTCCTCAGTGTGGAGCAGACCCCCTTCCTCCACCCTGCGGTGGAGCCCACACCTGGGAAGAGCCTGTGCAAGCTCATTGCTTCACGGATGCTGAGAATGTCACTAGGCACACAAACAACCTTGGCTGGTGTTACGTGACTAGCGTGTGTGTCTGTTTTACACAAAATTTCACCTTAGAAATTGGCGGATATGAAAAACAGCCGTTTTACTAAATTGTTTTGGAAAAGAAATAGTGGCTTCTCCTGTGAAATAAGCTAAATTATTTCAAAAATTTCAGCAAAAGTCAGTGTTCTGAGTAAAGATGTTTGTAGGAACGTGCTACAGAGCCCCGAAAAAGCAGAGCCCAGGAGGAGAAAACAGTCGAGGGCTCCGAGTCCCCCGTTTAGAAAGTCCTCCAGCAGAGCAGGGACTCCTGACTCTGGATGCCTGGGAGTATCTGCCCGGGAGTGTTAAAAATGCTGATGCCTGGGCCCCAGCCTGGACCAAATGGATCAGAATCTCTGAGGGTGGGCCTGGGAATCTGCATTCTAAAGAACCCATAGGCTCTTCTCCTCTTGTATTGAACTTCCTGCTTCCTGCAAATTCAGGATACAGCTGGGGGCCAAGAGTGTTGTGGCTGGGGCTGGGGTGGGGCTGCTGGTGCGGGGCGGGACATCCTGTAGTGTGGGTCCAGCCGCCACGTCAAGCCCTGGGGAAAGCCCCCATTCTCTTTGCCTCCTGATCAGGAAAATCTAGGATGCTGACAACCACAGGAGGGCATGACGGGTGCGGAAAGGAAGGTTATAAACCTGGGGAATGCTAACGACCAGTCCATCTCCACCGCATCTCAACTCACAGGCTCTCATGAGCTCCTCGTTACTATTAGTCATGTATCCAGCTGTCCCTAGATTAGCCTGTGCATTTCCACGTGCATTTCAGGGAGACAGTGACTGACAGCTTGTCCCAGGATGGCAATGCAGATGACAGAAGCCTGATCAAAATAGAATGGGCAGCATTTTTAAGACCCCACACACTTCAAAGCACAGCTTGTGCAGGAAAAAAAAAAAAAAAAGCCAAGTGGTTTTGGATGGTTGAGTAAGTCGAGCTGTAGAAGGTGACTTGGCACTGCTGGGGGTGCTTCGTCCCTGTGAACCTCTTTCTCTGGTTGTCTCCTGACTCTGCTGGTACAGCAGGGTTGTAGACCCCCAAAATCTGAGACAGGTCTCAGTTAATTTAGAAACTTTATTTTGCTAAGGTTGAGAACGCACACCCGTGACACGGCCTCAGGAAGTCCTGACATGTGCCCAGGGTGGTCGGGGTGCAGCTCGGTTTTACACATTTTAGGGAAGCATGAGACATCGATCAAATACATTTAAGAAATACATTGGTTTGGTTCAGAAAAGTGGGGCAACTCAGAGTAGGGGGCTTCCAGGCTGTGGGTGAATTTAAACATTTTCTGGTTGACAATTGGTTGAGTTTGTCTAAAGATCTGGGATCAATAGAAAGGGAATGTTTGGGCTGCGATAAGACACTGTGAAGAAAAGCTTGATCATGCAGATGAAACTTTTAGCTGTCAGACTTCAGGAAGAACAGGCTGTGAAATGTTTCTTAAAGTCTGTGTTGACGTGAACGCTGGAGAGCTAAACATAATCAAGCATGTCCGACCCCCACGTCCTTCATGGCCTGAACCAGGCTTTCAGTTTAAATTTTAAGACTGCCCTGGCTGAGGAGGAAGTCTGTTTAGATGGTTGGGTGGGGGTGGGGGGGCGCTTAGGATTTTATTTTTGGTTCACAGGATCTAGACATGTTTTTCCCCTACTGGACTGCAAACTCCTTGAGGACGGGCAGTATATCTTATTTCCCTCTGTAATCACCGCAGCACCCAGCATGATGCCAGACATATCATAGGAATTCATTTGTTTTAAAGGAATGAGTGAATAAAGGCAGCAGTGACTGGGTGGTAGATGGGCTCAGCCTTCTAATGAGAGGCACGTGGCACCAGGCACTGATGGATTCCTCCTGCCCTGCGTGATGACCAGGGAGACAGGGGAGGCCAGCTGGCATCTCCAATATGGCAGTGACCCATCCTGCACCAAGTTCAGCCACTGGCAGGCTGGTACAGGAGTGGAGGGAAGTGATGCCTTCAAGTTCATCAGCAGTGGGTATATGACAGTGGCTAAATCTTGAACTCGAGAGCTCTATGCAATGCCCTTGAGAAGAATAATAGGAAATAGGTTGATGTACCATCTGTTCACTCATTCATTCAGCAGTATGATTTTGAATGTTGATATGTGTTGGGCACTGAGCTGGGGCCTCAAGATCCAGATTGAGTAACCACAGCTCGTCCTTATAGAGGCCTAGCATGGAGACAGACACGGAGCAAAGAATCCCAGGGAGGCACTGGATTGCATGAGGGCACCGGGGCTTAAGGAAGAAGCACAGACCCTGCCTGGGGAAGAAGAGCAGCCCACATTGGTGGACATCACTAATCCAGAGGAATGAGGGCAAGCACCGGGGTGTTCTTTCTACTCTTCAGTGTTCTGACCACTTGTCATTCTGGCTAAATGGTGTTGATGTTAAAGGAAAGTAGAGAAGGATTGAAGTGGCAACTGTCTATACTTTTAGAGCATCTATGCAGTCAGAATGGAATGACCAAACAAGAGTGTTGGACTCGCAGTTTATTTTACTTTTTATTTTTCTTAAGATGGAGTCTTGCTCTGTTGCCCAGGCTGGAGTACAGTGGCGCGATCTTGGCTCACTGCAACCTCTGCCTCCTGGGTTCAAGTGATTCTTCTGCCTTAGCCTCCTGAGTAGCTGAGAGTACAGGCGCCTGCCACCACGACAGGCTAATTTTTGGATATTTAGTAGAGACGGGGTTTTGTCATATTGGCCAGGCTGGTCTTGAACTCCTGACCTCAGGTGATCCACCTGTCTCGGCCTCCCAAAGTGCTAGAATTACAGGTGTGAGCCACCGCACCTGGCCTTGGACTCACAGTTTATAAGGTAGAATAAAACACCTACCTTCTGCAAAGCTATTCAGGAGGCTGCTAAATCGCTCATCTTGGGTAACAAGAACAAGTGTGTTTTTCCTGATTCCTGACAGTCAACTATAGCATAAGCTGCTTGAGGATGGAGATCAGGTGTTTCAAGACTTATCTGGCATCTTTACTATCTAACCCATTTCTTGTTTACAATAAGTTCCCAATAGATAGCTGACAATGGACAGACAAGCTTAATGCCCACGCTTGCCCTACGCTGTGACAGGTGCAGCTGTCTTTGTAAATGTCTTCGTGTTTTAATAGTAGATGTTTTCTATTTTTAGCTTTTAATTGCATTTCTTTCATATACTAATACAAAAAAAATGGTATAAATTTCTGGACGTGCTCTAACTCGTCCATATGGAAGATGGGATGCCTTGGACATATGTTCACATTTATTCCTGAAATCTGTGACTTCTGCCAGCTTTCTGTTGCCAGAGCCAGTCCCTTATAATTTTTTTGAAGCAGTATTGAATATCACGTTTTTCACTCGCATCACACACAACATAAAAGTACTGAGGGGAAAAAAGATGATTTAACTCAAAGGGCTTACCTGCGCCTGCTGGCTCCATTTTCAACCTTTTCAAGTTTTATCAAGTCAAGTTGACAATAATTCCTGGGAGCCATGCCCTGATTCACCTTCACCTGTAGACCGTTTCGGACGAAGACCGTAGCTCTCCCGAGTTTCAGTGTTGAATGAATCATATTCATGTTAGGAATTTCCACTGCAGGCCACCCCACGGTGACAACAGGTCAAATCTGAGCATTGTCCTGGGAGAACACGAGACAATGTGGCCTGCCAGCAATGGGGACAAGAGGAGGGCTTATGCCTCATAGGGAGTATGAGTAGATTTTTCCTATTTCAGAAATCTCAGTAAGTACATACACCAGTTTGAGATTTTTGCCTGTATACACGCTCAAGAATTCTCCATGAGGTCCTGTCTGGGTATAAGGCCCCATTGTTTTCAAGGCAGCAACTTACAGTAACTTAGGTTTGTTTTGCCTGGACCCACCATGACAAGAATTGAATTAACCTAAACAGAGTGTTGCTGTGAGTGGTGTGAAGTTTCAATTGCTCCCTGAGAGAGGGATTTGGAAGCCCCTGAAGATCTTTTCAAATAGACTCACTGTGTGAAACCCACTTTCCACGCCACTTAAGCCCTTATGTCTTCTTTGTGAAAGTTTTTCAAGAGGTAATGGCTCATGGAGAAAACGCAAGCCTTCGGAAGATGCTGGGGGAGTAATGGGCTGCGAGGGAGGGATTGGCACTGAGATGTCCTGTGAAACAAGCAGTGATTTGTATGTGGGAAGTAGTTCAGGACACGGTCTGTTTCCCTCATTTCTGGCAGGCAATGGTGGGTTACCTCTTTCAGATGCAAAAATAATCATTGAAAGAAGGCCCTTATGTGACAACAATCTCTCTTGACAGTGTCCCTTGGGGAGTAGGAGAAATCGACCGTGGCCTTACGATGGGTCTGAAACCTAGAAATAAAAGCACAGCTAATTGTTTCAGCATGTCAGTAAGTCTGGACCTACAACTGTGAAATAGAAAAACGCAGACACTCCCCTGATTGGAGCAGTAAATATTGGTAGAACCAGAAAAATTGTTAGTGACCAATGCAAAGTTGGGCTTGGCTAGGGGTCATGTTTGTGTGTGTGTGTGTTTGTGTAGTGTGTGTACTTGTGTGTCTGTGTGTATGTATGTGTGCAACTGTATGTATGTATATGTGGTGTGTATGTGTGTGTATGGTGTGTGTGGTGTCTGTATATGGGGGTGTCGTGTGTATGTGTGTATAAGTATGTGTGTGTGGTATGTGTATGGTGTTTGTGTATATGGGTGTGTGGTGTGTTTGTGTGTATACGTATGTATGTGTGTGCGGTATGTGTATGGTGTGATGTGTGGTGTATGTGTGCTTGCATGGTGTATGTCTGCATGTGTGCATCTATGATACGTTTGTGTGTGTGATGTATATGTGTTTCTGTGTGGTGTGTGGGTGGTGCATGGTGTGTCTGCCTGTGTGCGACTATGGTAAGTTTATGTGTGTGTGTGGTGTATGTGTTTGTGTGGGAGGTGTTTGTGTGTCTCAACGTGTGCATTCGTGTTACGTTTGTGTCTGTGGTGTGGTAAGTGTGTGTGTGTGTGATGTGTGCGGTGTGTGTGCTGTGTGTGTGTGGTGTGTGATGTGTGTGTGGTGCGTGTGTGGTGTGTGGATGTGTGTGGTCTGTGGCGTGTGTGGTGTGTGTGGTGTGTGTGTGGTGTGTGGTGTGTGTGCAGTGTGTGGGTGTGTGGTGCGTGGGTGTATGTGGTCTGTGGTGTGTGTGGTGTGTGTGGTGTGTGTGGTGTGCGTGTGGTGT
>NC_045452.1:36579790-36595621 GCF_002776525.5 Piliocolobus tephrosceles
GTGTGTGTGGTTTGTGGTGTGTGTGGTGTGTGTGTGGTGTGATGTGTCTGTGGTGTGATTGTGGTGTGTGTGTGTGGTGTGTGTGGTGTGGTGTGTGTGTGTGGTGTGCGGTGTGTGTGATATGTGTGTGGAGTGTGTGTGGAGTGTGTGTGGTGTGTGTGTGGCGTGTGTGTGGCGTGTGTGGTGTGTGTGTGTACTGCGTGTGATCACGTGCAGCCCCGAGCCCGCAGGCCATATGACCATCTGGTGGGGCAGGAACGGGCTGCAGGTTGCCTTGCCTGGCTGTGCTCCCAGCGTCCTCCGAGTTCTGAGCCACTCATTAATCAGCTTCCTCATCTGAAATTGCGAAATCCCCTAAAGCTCAGGTCCTGTGACCACAGGTACGGGCCAGCATTGGGACAGGCTTTGCCTGTAAGAGGGCTGGTCTTGGGGGACATCTGAACCCAACTCAGGAGCACCTCACAGGTCCGCCAGCAGGGCTAGACCCTGGATGAGATCCAGGGAACAGGGTCCGCCTGGGAAGCTCAGCTCCGGCACTGCCCGGGGCGTCGCTGTCCACACAGGACCATTCCTCTCGCCTGGACTCCTCTTGGGGTTTGCCAAGGTCTGTTCAGAAACCGAGATATCAGGGAGTTGATTCTCCCCAGACCAGCAGTCGGCCGTAACGTGTTATTTTGTACCAGAAAAGTCCTTTCTGGGAAAAAAAATGGATTCCGAAGTTTGGGTGTGTGAAAATAGCCCCTGGTGAGTGTGGTTTTCCACTAAAGATGCTTTGATCAGACAAACTCTCTGTCAACCACGCGAGGGGGGTTATGGAGACGTGCAGATAATACCCTAGGCCAGCATGGCCTGCTGTACTGGGAACCAGGGCCCTGGATGAGCAGCCAGCACCGAAAGACTCATTTTCTTCATTTGTAAAATAGAAAACCCTCCATTGGCCGTCCTAGGTGGTTGCCAGGATCCAGCTTGGCTAACCATACGGACCTGTGTGGCTCTGCGGTGTGTTAAGAATCCTTTACCTTCTTATACAGTAGCCTCGCCTTTATGGTTGCAACAACCTAGGAAGGTTTTCTGTTTTATGGAAAAATTGAGTGCAATGAAATAATCTGTTAAAGTCAAAGGTAGGCGGCTGAACCCTGCACCCTGCCAGGAATGAAAACTTGAATGTAATTTATTTTTAAACTGATGATTTAAAGAAAAGAAAAAAAGCAGCAACATTGCAGCCTATAAAATATTTAATTTATCTGAGGCAAAAAAATCTTAAAAATATGACTCCAGAGACTCCCAGGGTTATGGATGCCTAGTTCATAAATTCTCATAAATCCAGTCCCAGGAGCCTTAGGGCAGCCCCCACACACCCCTATCCCATCTCCTCTGTCACTTGTGGCTCCTTAATACCACACGGACACCCCCAGAACCACTGGAAGGAAATCCCTGGCCCTGGCCCTGAGAGAATCCTGGGATTTGGAGAGAGACGGGCTGGAAAAGCAGGACCCCGCTGAGGGAGGCGGCAGTGGAGGTGCCCACTCCTCAGTGACCTTCTCTCCAACTATCTGTCGCCTCCACATCGTTCCCCCAACTTTGCCTTCAGGCTTCCTCTCCACTCTGTTTCCTTGCCTGAAACCATCAATTCATTCGTTACACCTGTTGTAAGAGGCGTCTCTGAAAACTTTTCAGACAAACTGGCAGGGGATTAGTATGAGTTTGCAGTTTCTTCCCTCCCTCAACTCTGAACGGAGGTGGCCGGCAATGAGAAAATTTGAGGTTTTATTATCGGAGGGAACAGTTGGATTTGGAAGCATGGGGCACTTCGAGCAGGGAGGACAGGACAGATGGGGGCTCTTCAGTGTGTCCCGAGCACCACAGGAAGGACCAGGACGCCTGGAGAGTTTGAATAAGGGAAGCAGTGTGCTCAGAATGCAGAGAGGTGGGTGATGTGGTTCGGCTCTATGTCCCCACCCAAATCTCATGTTGAATTGTAATTCCCCAGTGTTGGAGGTGGGGCCTGGCGGGAGGTGAATGGATCGTGGGGTGGTTTCTAATGGTTAAGTACCATCCCCTGGTGCTGTCTCCCAAGACCTGGTTGTTTAAAAGTGCGTAGCACCACCCGTCCTCAACTTCATTCTCTTCCTCCTGCTCCGCCACGTGAAGAAGGTGCTTGCTTCCCCTTCACTGTTCTGCCATAATTGTAAGTTTCCTGCGTCCCCCCTCCCCAGCCACGCTTCCTGTACAGCCTGCAGAACTATGAGTCAATCCAACCACTTTTCTTCATAAATTACCAAGTCTCAGGTAGTTGTTTATAGCAGCGCAAGAACAGACTAATACAGTGGGCACATGCCAACCCAGGGAAGGTCTGTCTGACATTTTCTCCTGGGGTCCTTCATGCTTGAGGGGCCCTAGCATGAGAGAGGGCACATTTCTTTCTCCTGTAGTTCTCCTTCTATCTGTACCTCCTGCTTCCATAACACAGAATTTGGGCCACTGCTGTAGCCTCTGTAGCTCATCCCCACGAGGGGCTCCTGTGGGTTGGCCTGTCACACATGGAAACGTGCATTCTGAACTCTAGACATCCCATGGACACAGAATCTTTGGAATGCAACCTATTCAGACTTCTTGGTGAGTCTGTGCTCAAGCATCCAAACCTTTTAAAAAGTGTGACCAAATTGTGTTTTCCCACTTGTATTCAGTGTACAGAACAACACAACCAGGCTGTCAAAATGAGAAAATACGAAGCTATGATGTACTGGTGTCAGAAGAAGATAAGAGCTATTATTAAATTTCTACTGAGCATGACAGTATAAAGCTTCTCCTTTCAGTCGTGATGAACTAAGCAATATGGACCAACCCTCTCTTGACAGATAGCTAGAAACTTTTGAACAAAATACTTAAAAAAAACTTGAATACTGATGGGCTAGTGAGATAGCAAAAAACTACTGGGCCAACATCAGGAAGAAGATAGAAATTCAGACAAATGAACCCAGCATTTGGGGCAATTACTCCTTTGGGAGTGATTTTGGTCGTGGAAGAGATGGGTAAGAGGTGGAGCCATACATTTTTGCCGTTCTGTAGGAATAAACAACAAAATTTAGGGTCTGAGACACTCCAATTTTGGGGGTGGGGATCTTAGCAACCCTTCTTCTTTGCATTAGATCTTTAAATAATTACATCTAAGGAAAAAAGATAAGCTGGAAATAGACAAATCGTTTCAAGAACTTTTTCAGTTTTCAGATATCTTGATGGTCCAGAAAAATCTCAATTTCTAAAATTAGATTAAGATGATTCCAGATTGTGAATACGCCCAGTTGTTTGGTAGTTACAAAAAATTCTCAGAGAAAGAGTGTATCAGCAAATTATTTCCACAAAATGTTTTTTTTTTTTTTTTTTTTCCAAATGCAATGTCTAGCATACAGTCTAAAATAAGCAAACACACAAAAAGAAAACATGGTGTGGACAAGAACCCACAGAAACTAGAATAATAAAATTCAACCATCATGGGCTCCAGATATTGAAATTAACCAGGTAAAGCTTTTATTTTTATTTTATTTTAATTTTTTTTTTGAGACAGAGTCTCATTTTGTTGCCCATGCTGGAGTGCAGTGGGGTGATCTCGGCTCACTGCAACCTTTGACCCCAGGGTTCAAGTGATTCCCCTACTTCAGTCTCCCAAGTAGGTAGGATTACAGGTACATGCCACCATGCCCAGCTAATTTTCATATTTTTACTGGAGATGGGGTTTTGCCTTGTTGGCCAGGCTGGTTTTGAACTCCTGACCTCAAGTGATCCACCTGCCTCGGCCTCCCAAAGTGCTGGGATTACAGGCAGGAGCCACTGTGCCCAGCCAACCAGGTAAAGCTTTTAAATAGGTGAGACCGTTAAACTATTTTAGAAAGACATGACAGATTTGAAAAAATTCATATACAAATTTAAGAACTGCAATATATAATTTTGAAATTAAGAACTCAATGGATGGATTTAACAGAACATTAGGCCAGCTAATAAGAAAATTAGTGAACTTGAAAATGGATTAAAAGACATTATCCAGGCCTGGCACAGTGGCTCACACCTGTAATTCCAGAACTCTGGGAGGCCGAGGTGGGCGGATCACTTGAGGTCAGGCGTTCCAGACTAGCCTGGTCAACATGGTGAAATCCCGTCTCTACCAAAAATATGTTTAAAAAAATTAGCCAGATGTGGTGACTCGCACTGTAATCCCAGCTACTCAGAATGCTGAGGCAAAAGAATCTCTTGAACCTGAGAGGTGGAAGTTGCAGTGAGCCGAGATTGTGCCACTGCAGTCCAGCCGGGGTGACTGCGAGACTCTGTCTTAAAAAAACAAAACGAAACGAAACAAAACTATCCAGAATGAAGCATGGATGGGGACATAAAAATTGAACATTCAAAAGAGGTGTTAAAAAGCGTAGAAGATAATGTAAGAAGTTTTAAAAAATATTTACTGGAGTCTGAAAAGGAGAAGTGGAAAAGAATACTCAGAAACAATACTCGAAAAAATACTGGTTAAGAAAAAAAATTATACTGAAGAAAGGCATTTGAGACTCAATATTTTTCTCTAGGCATTGCTTTGCTGCATTCCACAATACCTAAAATGTAAGAATAAAAGTGGCTTAAAATAAAATAATGGAAAAAACATAACATGGCAATACTCAGAAAAAGAAAGCTAATGTACATATACTAATATCAGACGAAATTGACTTTAGACATGAAATTATTGGAGACAAATCTATTAGAGACAAAGAAGATGCTTTATTCACCAGGAAGATATAACAATTCTAAATTCGTTATATTTTCATTCTATTATACATATACATACATATATAGGTCTGTAGGAGGATTGCTTAAACCTGGGAGGTGGTGGTCACAGTAAGCCATGATTGTGCCACTGCATTGAAGCCTGGGCAATAGAGCAAGACCTAGTTTCAAAAAAAGAAGTTAGAACAAAAACAAATACAAACAAAGTAGAAGAAAGGAAAAAAAAAACAGAAATAATAGAAAACAAATATACAACAGAAATATACTTACCAAAATTAATAATAAGAAATGAAATATGAGTAGTTTTACAACCATTAAAGGCAGGATTAAATCATCTCACATGAGGAAAAAGGTATGAATTAAATTCAATGTACACTTGTAATTTTAAAAAAGGACTCTTAGTGAATTAGACTACAATGGAAGTTCTTTGATCTGACTAAATATATGCCCCCAAACCTACAGAAACATCATAATTAAAAGTGAAATGTTCCTTTGAGGAAGTGATGGCTGCTTTTCCTGCTTCTGAGTAAGATTGTACTGGAAGTCCTAGCCAGTGTTGACTTTTTCTAAGACGTCAACCAACCCGGGGGAATTCCTTTTTAAGAAATCCCCTTTGAGTGACTGGCTCTGAAGAAGTTGGTCTTGCTCTCATATAAGTGCAGCTTTGTGGTTGGGTGTGGTTACATGGCTGCTGTGGCCAATGAGCTGTGAGTGCAGGTAATGTGCATCAGAGGTCTCGGTCCCTGAGGCATGGTCTCTTCCAATCTTTAAGGTGATGGCTGTTTCATTAGGCTGGATCCCAGAGTGAGAGAAAAGCCCCCAAAACTACTGCAGTACACATGGAGTATGAATGAGAAATAACATAAATCTTTCTTATTATACACCAGAGATTATGGCACTGAGACAGACGGCTGTGGAGGCCACAGCAGCTCCAGCCTGGATGCTAATCTGCCATGTTGGTTGATACAGTTTGGTTCTGTGGCCCACCCAAATCTGATCTCAAATTGTAATCCCCACGTGCTGAGGGAGGGACCTGGTGGGAAGTGATTGGATCATGGGGACAATTTCCCCCATGCTGTTCTCATGATAAGAGTTTTCATAAGATCTGATAGTTTATAAGTAGCAGTTCCCCCTTCAGTCTCTCTCTTTCCTGCTGCCATGTATGATGTGCCTTGCTTCCCCTTCACTTTCCACTATGATTGTAAGTTTCCTGAGGCCTCCATAGCCATGTGGAACTGTGAGTCAACTAAACCTCCTTTGTCTATAAATTACCCAGCGTCGGGTAGTATCTTTATAGCAGTGTGAGAAAGGACTAATATATTGGTGTTGATGAAGAATCAAACTCTAAAATATGTGAAGAGATTTATTCTGAACCAAATATGAGTTACCATGGCCTGTGACACAGCCCGAGAAGGTTCTGAGAACATGCGTTCAAGGTGGTCTGGGTGCAGCTTAGTTTCATACATTTTAGGGAGACATGAAACATTAATCAAATAAATGGAAGATGTACATTGGTTTGGTCTGGAAAGGTGGAACAATGGGAAGGTGGGAGCTTCCACCAGGTCATAGGTAGATTCAAAGATTTTCTGATTGGCAGTCGGTTGAGAGTTAAGACTTAGGAATGTCTGGGTTAAGATAAGGGGTTTTGGAGACCAGGGATTTATCGTGTAGCCTCCAGGTAGCAGGCTTCAGAGACAGTAGATTGTAAATGTTTCTTATTAGACTTAAAAAGTTTGTTCTATAAACCAAAAATAAAATTTGAAAGCCCCCCCAACCATTTGAATGGACTTCCTCCTAGGCCATGGCATTCTAAATTTAACCTGAAAGACTGGTTTAGGCCATGACAGGAAGTGGGGGTCAGACGTGCCTCATTGTACCCACCAGCATGAACATCAACACAGACCTTAAGTCTGATAAGAAACATTTAAGTCTATTCTCTCTGAAGCCTGCTACCTGGAGGCTTCATCTGCACGATACAACTTTGGTCTTCACAACCCCTTATCATACCCAGACATTCCTTTCTATTGTTAACTCTTTCAACCAACTGCCAATCAGAAAATGTTTAATCTACCGATAACCACCCAACCCCTGAGCTTCAAGTTGTTCCACCTTTCTGGACTAAACCAATGTGTTTCTTTTTTTTCTTTCTTTCTTTTTTATGAGATGGAGTTGCACTCTGTCACACAGGCTGGAGTACAATGGCGGAATCTCGGCTCACTGCAACCCCCGTCTCCCAGGTTCAAGTGATTCTCCTGCCTCAGTCTCCTGAGTAGCTGGGATTACAGGTGCCCGCCACTACACCAGGCTAATTTTTTTTTTTTTTTTTTTGTATTTTTAGTAGAGATGGGATTTCAGCATGTTGGTCAGGCTGGTCTCAAACTCCTGACCTCAAGTGATCCCCCCACCTTGGCCTCCCAGAGTGCTGGGATTACAGGCGTGAGCCACCGTGCCCGGCCCCAACATATTTCTAAAATATATTTGATTGATGTCTCATGTCTCCCTAAAATGTATAAAACCAAGCTGCACCCTGACTACCTTGGGCACATGTTCCCAGGATTTCCCGAGGACTGTGTCACAGACCATTGGTCACTCACATTTGGTTCAGAATCAATGTCTTCAAATATTTTACAGAGTTTGACTCCTTTTGTCACCAGTTGTATCAGTAATGCCAAAAGGGAGGAGGGGATAATGAGGTATGTCTGGCTCCTGCTTCCCATCACAGCCTGAACTAGCCTTTCAAGTTAACTTTGGAATGTCCTTGGCCAAGAGGAGGCATTCATTCAGATTGTTGGGGGACTTAGAATTTTATTTGTGGTTTACATTGGCTTATGATTAACATTCTGGGAAGGCCTCTAAGATTTCAAGTTTATCTCCCATTCCCTGTGTAAGAGCAGCTACTTACTGTAAGTCCTGCCCTTAGGTCAAATAACCTTGACATTATCATACTTCAACCATCCGGCACATTCCTTCTGAACCACTCCTCCCTATGCTATATAAGCTCTGCGTCTGGGGCTGAGGGGTAGGGATCCACCATCTCATCTCGCTGCCACCTGGGACACAGACATGGCTTCTCTTTGTAAGTCCCTATGGAACATTTCTTTCTAAGAAACTCAATGTGTCAGCCTCTCAGCTTCTTTGGACTTTGGGGCTGGTTTGCATAGACCTGCCCACTGTAAAACGTGGGCTGAGAGACCAAGAAATGTGGAAGGGGAATGAAGCATCTGTGGCAGAAATCCCAGGCAGCATAGGTCACCTTTTAGATGCATGTGTGTGAGTGCAGTGATGCCTCTAAAATGCTGGCTTGCTTAAAGCAATCATTAGCTGAGAGCCGTCCATCACCCAGCGGTCAGGAAGGGTGGTGAGCAGCTACTGCTGTGGACAGCTGCTTCTAGGGGATGTCTCTTTGGTGATGGAGCTCAGCCAGCAGCAGAGGCAAAGTAAAAGGGCTTTGGTAGGAATTACAATTGGGAAAAGGTTTTTGAAAGAGCTTGGCAGTCAAAAGCTAACTTGGTTCAATCTGCCATGTGGGTTGTATATGTGTGCACGCCTATTGCTTATTGCTTTTTTTTTTTTTTTTTTGAGTCAGCGTCTTGCTCCGTCGCCCAGGCTGGAGTACAGTGGTGAGATCTCGGCTCACTGCACCTCCACCTCCCAAGTTCAAGCAATTCTCCTGCCTCAACCTCCAAGGTAGTTGGGACTACAGGCACCCGCCACTGTGCCTGTCTAATTTTTGTATTTTAATAGAGTCGGAGTTTCACCATGTTGACCAGGCTGGTCTTGAACCCCTGACCTCAGGTGATCCACCCACCTCAGCCTCCCAAAGTGCTGGGATTACAGGCTTGCACCACTGTGCCTGGCTTGCTTATTGCTTTAAGGCCTCTGCTCTCTGTAAAACTTCTCAGTCGACTGAACCCTGTTTCTCTGTTTGCTTCTGTCTGTCCCTCTTTCCTCTTGCAACCCCCAATGACACATGAGGGACCTAAACAAGGAAATTTCTGACAGCCTAGGATCCTTGCGGAACCAGGAAAAGGCACCAGTCTCCTCTTTTTGGGAGGAACCTGTTTTTCCTCGTGGCATCGTAAGTTGTAAGCAGACAGGTTCCCCGCAGGTCTAGGATTGTGCTCTCTTGTACTGTGTTACTGGGCTTGTTGGCTGCTTGTAGGGCACTAGAGACTGCTTGGCACTGTGAGAGGACTTGACCTCGACGTGTGTGATGGCTGGTGGTTGATGGCGGGTGAAAGCCACAGTGTTGGAGGTGGCTCAGGATAGTCGTGCACTGCAAACCATCATTGCTATGGGGGCTACTTGGGTCTTTGCACGTTTGAAAAAGAAAGTCATGGTTTAGGTCCTAAAATCTGCATGCTTTCTTGGTTCTGGTCCTTAAAGGGCTCAACCCTAAAGCCGGTAATCTAATTAAGAAACAAGCTTAGTCCCAGCTACTGGGGGTGCTGAGGCAGGAGAATGGCGTGAACCCGCGAGGCGGAGCTTGCAGTGAGCCAAGATCGCGCCACTGCACTCCAGCCTGGGCAACAGAGCGAGACTCCATCTCAAGAAAAAAAAAAGAAACAAGCTAAATTGAAAAGACGGCCTATCTAATGAATCAACCTTCAAAACGCTTTGTAAAGGAAATGTACATCTTTAGGGGGAATCTCCATTTGTAAGGGCATCTGTGTCTCTGTACTGAAACCACTAGAAACTTTATCTACAGAGAAGACAATGGCCTAAAGTTTACATAACAGATCTTGCTTTTGTTTAGATTGAAGTTCTGTTCCTTTCTACCTGTTTCCCCAGAGTCCTGTCTTAGGAGAGGGAGATTTAGAATTTTCTCCCTAACATTTGTTTAGGCCATGAAACAGGCAATTGAGAGATTAACAGTCTAAAGTGAGGGAGAATATTTAAAAGATGGCAAAAGAAAAATCTTATAAAATGTGTAAGATCTGCTGCTGTGTCTGCTACGTCTACATATGTGTCATGCGTATGTGATACTTCACTACTGTAGAAAGTAAAAAGTTCCTCTTCAAAGTTTCCCTTGTTGTTAAAGAATAAATCATAAGTGTTAGAAATAATAGTTTCTTTTAAAGACTAACTTTCTTCAAGCCTCCTTGCTTTGTGCTAATAACTCTTTGTTAAGCCCTATCCTATGTAGCTGTTGGACATGCTTACAGGCACGTTCCAGTTCACAGCCTATGCCCCTTCCTTATTTGGAAATGTTATTGCTTCTTTAAATCTTTCGTAAGCAACTTCCTCCTTTCCTTTGCTCTCCCTTGCCTTTACCTAGTCAAGAAAGTTTTAGGTTGTTAGCAAGTCAAGTGTCAGTTTAGACTGTGAGGTTCATCTCCAGCCAATGGATGCAGGACACAGCAGTAAGGATGACCGAAATCCGTAAGGGATAAATACGTCTGCTTTTCCTTTCTTAGGTGTACTCTTGTGGCAAGACTGCTGGTGAGTGTACCCTTTCTGCAGAAAGTGAAAATTGCCTTGCTGAGAGAATTAAATTTATGTTCAAGTGCTATTTCTTATTTTATTTTATTTATTTATTTTTTGAGATGGAGTCTCGCTCTTTTGCCCAGGCTGTAATGTAGTAGCACGATCTCCACTCACTGCAAGCTCCATCTCCTGGGCTCATGCCATTCTCCTGTCTCAGCCTCCTGAATAGCTGGAACTACAGGCTCCCACTACCATGCCGGGTTAATTTTTTGTATTTTTAGTAGAGACGGGGTTTCACTGTGTTGGCCAGGATGGTCTCAATCTCCTGACTTCGTGATCTGCCCACCTCAGCCTCTCAAAGTGCTGGGATTACAGGTGTGAGCCGTCGGCCCGGCCCTCAAGTGCTATTTCTTTATGGCGCCAGGGAACAAGCATTTTGCATTCCTAACACTACCAAAATATATGAAAGAGAACATTTACATGCTTAAATCAAATATTTTATCAGAAAAATAGACACTAGCTTGAATGCCTTTTAGCGCATGTGATTTTGGTGATCTTTGGTAAATAAAACGAGTTTCAAAATTCTCTTCAGGAATTTAAGATCTTAAAGTCATGTCATGTTAAATTAATCCTAGGGTTTTCAGCAGAAATTGGGATTACTCAGAGTGTGTTTGGTAAAGGTTATAAAAGCGTGATTTTTGCTGAAAGGAAAAGCAATTTTATCTAGAATATTTACAGATTGTTTCAAAATGAAAAGAAGAGTGTGCTGGGTTGGGTCTTGGGGCTGGACCAAGCTCAGATCCGGGTCTGTCTGAGCTCAGATCACCAGCCTTAAAGCTACCCACAAAGGGGAATATTATGCCAGGAACAAAAGAATTTACCTTTGAAACCTGTAGTTACCAAGAAGATAGTCAATGTGGGGGAAGGGAAACACCAAGTAACTGTTGAAACTAGAGGGGAGTGTGAAGGAATTGTTCCCTTTTGTAGGTCTGGATCATCAGCTCCCTGAAGAACTTTTATGAAAATGGATTGTGAGCATGACTAATTTGGGAGCAGTGTCTCTGGTTTAAAATGCTGCAGACGGGAAGAGCGTGTTTGGGTTGACGCAGGACCCATACTCACCACTGAACAATTGCAGCTGGGTATATACAATCCACACACACAGGAGAGTATTCCTGAGGGAGCAGCCAGCGTGGGGGACCAGGTAAAAGGCACTGGAAGGTCTGTTTATCCTGAAAAGGGGACAGTCTGATTCCACTCTAAATGCCAAGTGCAGCACCTCAGATGAAGCAGGTGGCTTCTTCTCATGGGTCTTACAGATGCTGATAAAACCATGAGGTTAGTTAAGAGCAGGGCAAAGGCAAAAGGAACAGTTAGAATCCATCAAAGGGAAGTGGAAATTTTTAAATGGTTATTTAAAAATAAGGTAAATAGGCCAGGCACAGTGGTGGCTCACACCTGTAATCCTAGCACTTTGGGAGGCTGAGGCGGGTGGATCACCTGAGGTCAGGAGTTCGAGACTAGCCTGGCCAACATGGTGAAACTCCGTCTCTACTAAAAAAAAAAAAATTAGCCAGGCACGGTGGTAGGTGCCTATAATCCCAGCTACTCAGGAGGCTGAGGCAGGGAATCACTTGAACCCAGAGTGACAGAGGTTGCAGGGAGCTGAGATCTCGCCACTTCACTCCAGCATGGGTGAAAGAGTGAAACTGTCTCAAAAATAAATAAATAAATAAAAATTAAAAAACTAAAATAAAAATAAGGTAAATTTTAAAAAATCAATAGATGAAGCTAAGAGGAAAAAGAGAGTCCTGGGGCTTATCCCAGCAGGGTGGCAATCTTTAGATAATTACTAAGAAATGGAATGAATTGAGGACTAAGTTCTTATTTTTTATCTTGCCCAAATTCCTACTTAAGGGGTCTGGGGAGTCATGTCCTACAAACCATAAATTCTCATTCATCAGATGGGTTTTATTTAACCCTGTATATTGTGACTTACTTTTCAATCTGACTCTGACATAACGTTACGAGACAAGGAAAAAAATAACCCCAAAATATATTTTCTTGTCATCCCTTGAAATTGCCCTGCAAAGTCTCTTGTGGGAAAAATCCACATTCTATAGAGAATCCCCTTCCCACTTTGTTTTCCTTCATTTCTTTCCAGATCCAGGAGATAATCAACTAAGAGCCAGGTACCCTTTTAGGTCCAATATAAAACATTTTACAACCTGCTCTCTCTCTGAAGTCTGCTGTCTGAGAGATTCCTCTGCACAATAAAACCTGGTCGCCACAATCCTTTACCTTAACCTCAACGTTCCCTGCCATTGATCCCAGGTCTTCGGATTAACTCAACCAATTGTCAACCAGAAAATGTTTAAATTTACCTATAGCCTGGAAGGCCCCACTTTGAGTTGTCCTGCCTCTGTGAACCAAACCAATGTGTTTCTTAAAGGTATTAGATTACTGTCTCTTGCCTCCCTAAAATCTATAAAACCAAGCTGTGCCCTGACCACCTTGGGCACATGTTCTCAGGACCTCCTGAGGGCTGCGTCACGGGCTTTCGTCACTCAGATATGGCTCAGAATAAATCTCTTTAAATATTTTATAGAGACAGATTCTTTGGCACAGAATAAAATGGAGATTGACGGAGTTAAAATAAAGGTCTTTTTTTTTTTTCTTTTGAGATTTAGTCTTGCTCTGTTGCCCAGACTGGAGTGCAGTGGCACAATCTCGGCTCACTGCAACCTCAGCCTCCTGGGTTCAAGCGATTCTTTTGCCTCAGCCTCCCGAGTAGCTGGGACTACAGGCATGTGGCACCACGCCCGGCTAATTTTGCATTTTTAGTAGAGACGGGGGTTTCTCCATGTTGGTCAGGCTGGTCTCAAACTCCTGACCTTAAGTGATTCACCCATCTTAGCCCTCCAAAGTTCTGGGATTACAGGCGTGAGCCACCACGCCTAGCCAAAACAAAGGTCTTAACACTGTCAAAAGTTGGGTGAACCAAAGGAAGCCTCCACTGCCACTGGCCCCACAATGTAATGTTAAAGGGCCCCAAACCAGTTTTCTGTATTTATCCCAGATTGGATAAATTAAAAAAAAAAAAAAAATCAGAGGGCAAAGACTGCAACGAGTAAGCTGAGGGCGATGCTGATGCAGATAAGTCCAGATTAAAGGTTGACAAGAGGGACCCTTGGCTCAACCCCTGCTGGGAACTTAAATCTTTATTATGAGAGAGGGAAAAATGGCCTGGGGGTTGAAAAAAGAAGTTCCTGGTGCTGTTACAGGTGTAATTAGACACTCATGAGCAGGGGCAGGAGAGAGCTCTTCTCCCACCCACTAGGAATGTCAGGCGATGGTTTGACAATGATCACATTGCCGCTCTAAAAGGGCTAAATTGGCAGCCGGCACCAGCGAGAGGCCATTTCCTCATGGTCTACACCTGTTGCACCACCGTGTTCATTGAATGTGGGCGCCAGGGAGAAGCAACTTCCACGCCATGTGCATTAAGGGACAAAATGGCGGAATGTGACCTTCCGGGGCACACCACAGGAAAAGGGAAGAAAGCCTCAGAGGGGCATGCGTACAACTTCCTAATCACACTGTGTGTGCTCACCTCCCAAGGGTAAGGAGGGCACTGTGCATGCGGGCAGCCCACCCTAAGGGAAGAACCATGGGAAAGGGGCCAGACTGGAAAGTCTAGGATCATGGTTAAATACTGCATTTGACCTTCATGTCAGGATCATGAAGAGACCCACTTGGGTCTCTTCCAAGCGTACGTTCCTTTCTTTCTTGTTCTAAAGCCCTTTAAAAGAAACTTCCACTCCTGCTCTGAAAGTTGCCTCGGTCTCTTTTTCTGCCCCTCAGTCGAATTCTTTCCTCTGAGGAGGCAAGACTTGAGGTTGCTGCAGACCTGTACAGATTCGCCGTCAGTAACTCGGATACCTTCCACTGGTGAGATATCCGGCACCATGAGACTCGGATATTTTCCACACCTAACATATTTGCTGGCGTGACTTAGATACGTTCCCTGGTGGTGAGCGATCTCTGTGCCTCACCTTCTTTGGCTGGAGGCATCCGACCCCAGTGCATGGTTTTCCTTCTCCTCACTCTCTCGTGCTCACTAACCAAACCCCAGGACAATTCCTCTTGGCCATTCGTGACTCTGCTCCCCTTGGCTGATATCTCAGCTCACTCTGATGGGTGACTCGCAGGTGTGGGAAGGACTTCAGGGTCTGCACCAAGCAGATTAGAGGCACTCACTGACCCTCCTAGTGAGAGGCTTGTGAGAATAGTGAGGCTAAGACCTGAAAACCATGCAATATCTGGGGTTTCCTCGACTTTTTCTTTTCAACTAAAATTGGCTCTTTTCCAAAACCCTGCACACTCCCCCCCCCCATTCTGTTTATTCTCTGTGTGTTCTGAAATGGCCTTCAGCACTCACTGGATGTTCCACCTTGAGGGCAAGTCTGCCTCTTTGCTTTCTCTTTGCCTGCCACGTGACTTCTGAACACTCCCTGTTACCTGCGTGCCCATGGCTCTCTGCCTTTGTGCGGCAGTGAAGACACAGGCTCCCTTGCAGATATCCTGAGGTTTACGTTTGTTTCTCCCAGCTCGAATGACCTTCAGTCCTTCCCCTGCCTGCTGGCACACGGCTGGGACAGATGCTAATTGGAACTCTGGCTCTGCCAGCTTCTTACAACTCACCATGTGCTTTTCGTTCCTGTTATGCCCCAGGACTAGGTTTTCGGATGGCTTTTAAAAGCAGCTTGTCCACCTGCATAGGGCTTTGCTCTGGCCCTTTTAGGATCTCACCCTCTTGCCTTTTAAGCTAGCACCACTTTGGGAGGAGGAGAAATTCTTCCCCCAAGCCCCAAGTCCTCCGGAAGTTAATGCTTTATGTCCACAGGGTGAATAAACGTTGCCTTCTTGAATCCAAGGGCTGCTGTTTTTCTGAGCATGTGAAGGCATTCCATGAGTATTCCTCCCTCTTCCTTCCAGTTCCTCCCGTAGCCTCCATGTATCTAATTACTTACACACCCTTCTCAAGGGGCATCAAGACCTTCAAGGTTGTATTCCAAGGGAAGGGGGAGGAAGTCCAGTCCCTGTGGCAGTTAACGGAGAAACAGACTTCTAAGAAAGGAGATAATCATTATATTACTAGAATCCTCTGAGTAAGGGTCACTATAATGTCATGGGGACAGGAATACAGGCTGGCCCAAGGCCAAAGAGGCAAGAGATCCACAGGACAGAGATGAAGGGTGGTCCCAGGCTAGCAGATTACCATTGGAACAGAGATGAAAGGCTAGGGCATACATGGTGAGGACCAGTACATTCCGGAACCCCAGGGATGGACAGGGGCCCACTGTTCACTCCAACATCTCCTCTGTTCTCAAGTGGGTAATTGTGATGAGATGGGACGATGGGTACACGGTAAAGACTGGTTAAGTCCAGAACCCAAGATGATGGGGGATGCCCCATTTTGGATGACAGGAAGAAAGGAGAGATGCTCCTTTTTCCTTTGGTCCTCTTTTTTCTCCTCTGTCCTCTGTTTGCACACGGCAGATGGGTAATCATGTCTGCATGCCACAGGACATGCCCCTCGGATACATCCCCCCCAAACTTGGAAAAGTTTAATTT
>NC_045452.1:36596021-36619242 GCF_002776525.5 Piliocolobus tephrosceles
TGGCGAGGTGGCGGGCGCCTGTAGTCCCAGCTACTCGGGAGGCTGAGGCAGGAGAATGGCGTAGACCCGGGAGGTAGAGCTTGCAGTGAGCTGAGATCTGGCTACTGCACTCCAGCCCCGGCGACAGAGCCAGACTCCGTCTCAAAAACAAAACAAAACAAAAGTCAGCCTTGGAACCCAGTACCTGTGTGTAAGAGTTCCTCAGATTAGCCTCTTAAGTCTTTTATAACCGAGAGTAGAGTAAGGAGGAGAGGAGTAAGCCTGGTGGGTGGGACAAATGGCATCCCCTCCCTCCAAAAGAAAAAATTCACACTTTATATTACTTAAGGACCAATTACCATTCTTCCACTGGTCCCTGGTAATATCTGGATACCCCACACCTCTTTGGGGCAAAAATATACTCTCTAAGATTGGTGCTCGCTTAATTTTCACCCAACCTCTGAATTCACCTTTCTCTCTAATAGCCCTATTTATCCCAGGAAAGCTACCTAAATCATTAACCAAAAGCTTCAACCTGGACAGTCCTACCACAGAGGTATACAAATAGCCCACACTTACTTGAACAAGCCCTAGCATAAATCTAACCAAGTAATCTCCTGACGGGGGATAACTTCTAAAGTATGCCCACAACCTCCTCATCTGCTCTCCCTTCACAGGATGGAGGGTCACTAGGGCTGCCCAGGGAAAGGGAACCTAGAAGCCTGTCCTGCCAGCAAAAGGGTAAAAATTCTGGCCAGCCAGCCTCCTGACTTCCCTCTCTGTGCAAACTGATTGTGGGAATGGTAAAAATCACTGTAGTCTCTGCCCCTCCATGACCAACTTCTGACTTTACTTCTTGAATTTTCCTTTCTTGGAGCTACCTTTGTAGACTCTAAATCTTGTAAAAACTGCTTACCACCTTGCTGAAAATACCTCATACACTCGTGGATAAGTCATAACCTTAGTTAAGGCTTATTGGTTTCACCTGTGAGGTTACTTTTGGCAAAGTTCAAAAATCAGAAATATTGGCCGTTCTTATTACCTGGCTAAAGTTGGGTAATAAGAGACTTAAAGGTTTTGTTTTAAGAGCATTACTGTTAAAATGGGCTTAATTAAAAGCAGATATCCAAGCTTTACATATATTTAAAAGGTCTTTTTTTTTTTTCTCTTCTTGAATCTTATATTTTTTCTGGAAAAAAGAAGAAAAAAAAGGTTTTTTCTTCTCAGTCAACTGAATTGTTTTTCTCCATTTTGTCTTCTTGCCACTCTTGATGCACATGTGAGAGTACCCTAGATAATTTCTAACAGCTTGGGTCTCCTTGGGAAAAACAGAGGAGGTGCCACAGACCCCCTTTTGGGAAAAACCTCTGTTTTCCTCATGGAACCCCAGGAATTGTAAGTGGATAGATCCCTCTCAAAACCTGAGGCTCTGTTTTCTTTGCATTGTGTTACCTGGTGTTTTTAACTTTTGGGAGTAGCAGAAATTACTTCACATTATGAGAGAACTTTGGTAATAACTAGGTAGCTAATAGAATTTTATGGATGGCTAATGGCAGTTTTGGGGGGAATACTCAGCTCTTTGACGTTTGGATTAGAGAAGCATGCTCTCAGCCACCTGGAACATATGGAAATGTCCCCCCTCCTCCACTGAGAGATAAAACCTCTATAGGAAATGGGCTGATTCCCTCTTTCTTGGGATCCAGGATCCGGTATAAAATGGGACTCCTAATTTTGGGGATCTGTTTTTGCCTTCCAGGCGTGCCTGTTTATTAGGCACTGGAAACTGCATGCTTTCCCAGCCCTGTTTCTGGAAGAGCTCCACCCTGGAGCCAGTAATCCAATTAAGAAACTTAAAAACTGCTGGCAAATACAAAATCTTACAACTACTGAATCTTCTGTTTGTCCATGTATTTATATGTGTTGTGTGTGTGATGTTTATGTAACAAGAACTCTAATTGGTTTAAAAAAGAAGGACTTAAATATTGTCAGAAAAATAAAACTAATGCCTCTTAGTTCATGTAACTTAAATAATCTTTGGGAAATAACGACAGTTTTAAAGATTATTGGTAAAATAAAAATATCTTAAAAAATTTAGACATTTGGTCTAAATTATGCAAGTCAGATATTAGGTTTGCTAAATGTTTTAAGGTCATAAACTGTGTCTTTGGATTTTGAAAATTGTTTAGCCTGATTTACAGCTAGGTAAGGCTTGGGGACAGGTGGAGTTAGCCACACCCCTAGCTATGCTGGAAAGAATCAGATCTTATCTACACTTCTCTCTGGTGTCCTAGGCTCCAAACCTAGTACATAATTAAAATTGCTTACTAACCAGGCTTTTTACCAAAAGTTGCTAAGAGTTCTTTCTTTGGTCTGTATTTGTGTAAATATGTCATTGGTATGTTTTCCAAAATTATGGAATTCTGATATAACTTAGTGTATTAAGAATTAGAATTGTTATCTAAAATTGTTGCGTGCCACAGAGGTAACACATTTCCTTGTCAATTGTGTCTTTAACGGTGGGTGCCCTAAGACGTTTTGTCATCCACAATTGTTGTCTTATTTTAATCCTCTTTAAATGTTGGTTTTATAATCAGCTACAGAACTCTAATAGGTGTTCTTAAATGCAAGTTTCTGATAACTTTGGAGACTGTGACATTAGAATAAAGGAAAAAAACCTTTCAGGACTCTAATGGAGAGGTAAAATATTCATGAATATCAAACAGAACAGGAGTTAATGGAATGGATTGAACTAATAGAAGACTGAACTAATCCTTTTTGACTTTTTGACTTAAAATGTCACTAATCTTTGTTGTTTTTCAGAGCCAAAAAAAAAAAAACTTTTCTTTTGAGCTATTTACAGCTTTTAACAATTGAGTAAAATACTTCTGTGAAAAAACTTGGAGCCTATTTGATTCTCTCTACCTAATTTCTCTAGAATTTGGGAACTATTTGTGAGTATTCTAAACTTATGGTAATATAGTTATTTACGTAAGTGCAATAAGAATGGTGTTTTTTTGTTTTTTGTTTTTTTTTTTTTGTTTTTTTTTTTTGTTTTGGCAAGAGGATGCAGTCGGAGAAACTGGTTATTTTACCAAGGCTTTGACTGGAATGGCATGCTTTCCTTTAAGGAATCAAACCTGACTTGTAGAGCCAATCAAATCCCCTAGGGAAAAGTGGCCTCATACTTTGTCTACACACTCCCTATACAGATTTCCTAACCTGCGATGAGTCAAGAATGTCACTTTCTAACAGGCCCAGGAGCCCCAAGTTATTTTGGAATCTCAAGAGGAGAGAACATTTCCCAACTCACAGGTATTTGAGGGTACAAAATCATAGCTGGGCTTGGCTTTAAAAAAGTGTTATCTGAAATTCCTTAAGAAACAGAGTTCCATCAAAGCCAATTTGAAAAGCTTATGTGAAAAATAATTATTCTTGCTGTGCTATATGCAAGTAATCAGGTCAAGAATAATAAGACTGAAGTTTATTCTGCAAACAAATTAGTCCTGTCATATTGGTTTTCAACAAAAATGAGGACTAGAGACAGAAAAATTATGTTTCAAAAATTATAGTACCTACTGTTAGATTCTAGTCTAATAGTACCTACTATCAGATTATAGTCTCCTCAGTTGTTTCTAAGTTTTTGTCTGCATTTTATACTAACCCTGCTTATTCCCAAGAGCCAACCAGTGATATCTGGCTGCAGCTAAGAAGAAACAAAAGGGATTGGCCATCAAGCTCCAGATGATCCTCATTGAGTAATATCATCCTCTCACTATTCAAAAGATTCCTTTCTACATAGGACCCCTAGACTGCCATCAGTGAGGCAGGAAGGAGGCAAAATCCTGCCCCTGTCTGCCTTGGACTTGGATAGACACTGCTTTCACCAATCCTTGGAGTCACCCTCCTACCCTGTCAGCTAGCAAGAGACCAAGACCCAGAGAACCACCACTGCCCCTTTGTCAGTGGGAAGCAGTCACAGAAGACTGACTTCATCCATTTCTCCCAAAGATTTGCAGTCTTGGGCTGCTGAGGGGGGAAAGGTGACAGGCACGAGTGGGACAGGAGAGGGCTCTCCCCCATCCCCTAGGAATGTCTGGCAATGATCACATTGCCTGTCTGAAATGGATAAATTGGCAGCTGGCACCAGGTAGAGTCCATTTCCTGATGCTCCACACCTGTTGCAGTAAAGTGTTCATTGAATGCAGGCACCAGGGAGAAGCAACTTCCACGCCATGTGCATTAAGGGACAAAATGGCGGAATGTGACCTTCTGGGGCACACCGCAGGAAAAGGGAAGAAAGTCTCAGAGGGGCATGCGTACAACTTCCTAATCACACTGTGTGTACTCACCTCCCAAGGGTAAGGAGGGCACTGTGCATGCAGGCAGTCCACCTGAAGGGAAGAACCATGGGAAAGAAGACAGCCTGTAAAGTCCTAGGATCATTGTTAAACACTGCACTTGACTTTCATGTGCCCACTTGGGTCTCTTCCAAGTGTATTTTTCTTTCTTTCCTGTTCTAAAGCCTTTTAAAAGAAACTTCTATTCCTGCTTTGAAAGTTGCCTTGGTGTCTTTTTCTGCCTTGCGCCCCCCAGTCTAATTCTTTCTTCTGAGGAGGCAAGAATTGAGGTTGCTGCAGACCCATAAGGATTCACTGCTAGTAACTTGGATACTTCCACTGGTAACATATTTGGTACCATGAGACTTGGATATTTTCCACCCCTGATAGGACCACAGCATACAAAAGAAAAGTTGATAGGATTGTGTAAGTTGAAATGTTTAAACAGGCTTTATGCAAAGCCGTTGTGACTCCTTTGCCAAAATGTTTTATGAAAGTGGGTTTAGTATCTAACTGGGGGGCGTTTCTCCTGCTTAGTACTATAAAACTGAAGGTACGTAGATCCAGCCTTTGAGCTATGTTAACTGGAAATGCTAAATGGGAATGTGGAAGGAAAATAATCTTGGAACCCCAAAATCATTAAGCTAAAGGGAAAAGTGAAGCTGGGAACGGCTTAGAGCAAACCTGCCTCCCAATCTATTCAAAGTCATCCCTTTGCTCCCCGAGATAAGTGCATATCTGATTGCTTCCATTGGAAAGACTAATCAGAAACTCAAAAGAATGCAACCACTTGCCTCTTATCTACTGATGACCTGGAAGCCCCCTCCCCGCTTCAAGTTGTCCCCCCCTTTCTGGACTGAACCAATGTACATCTTACATATATTGATTGATGTGTCATGTCTCTGTAAAATGTATAAAACCAAGCTGTGCCCCAACCACCTTAGGCACGTGTAGTCAGGACTTCCTGGGGCTGTGTCATGGGCACGTGTCTTTAACTTTGGTAAAATAAACATTCCAAATTGCCCGAGAACCGTTTCAGATATTTGGAGTTCACAGGAACTAGTACGATTGCCGGAGCCCACAGAGTGTAGAGTAAAAGTTGGAGTGCTGGTTGAGACACATTCTCCATTTGACAGCCCTTTGTGGAGTGTTTACAGGGGTTTATGGCAAAAGCCTGTGAGTACCTCCCAACTATAGCTACAAGTTTCTGGACTAGAGAATTCCACCTAAGGGCATTTATTGCCTTGCTATGGGACATTAACTGAAGATAGCCCATTCTAATGAAATAATGATGCCTAAGAGTTCCATGGCGAGATGAAAATGGTTTACATCGACCAGGCTCGGTGGCTCAAGCCTGTAGTCCCAGCACTTTGGGAGGCTGAGACGGGCGGATCACGAGGTCAGGAGATCGAGACCATCCTGGCTAACATGGTGAAACCCTGTCTCTACTAAAAAATACAAAAAACTAGCCGGGCGAGGCGGCGGGCGCCTGTAGTCCCAGCTACTTGGGAGGCTGAGGCAGGAGAATGGCATAAACCCAGGAGGTGGAGCTTGCAGTGAGCTGAGATCTGGCCACTGCACTCCATCCAACCTGGGCGAAAGAGCCAGACTCCGTCTCAAAAAAAAAAAAAAAGAAAAGAAAAGAAAATGGTTTACATAAAATCTTGCTACCTGGGGAGTGTGAGGAGGAGATACTTACGGACAGTAAGCCTCTTCTTTTTCCCTAGGACTGACTCTGGAACTGCATGAGGAGCTGCTGGATTCAACAGTGACTGAGAAACATCTCTCACCTGATGCACAAAGACCTGCTTGGCTTGCAGATGGCAGCTCCAAGGTGAGCAAAAAGACATATTGTTTGGAAAGCTGCTCTGATTGAAGAAGAGTCAAGAAAACTTTTCTCTTTTGAGCTATTGATAGCTTACAATGATTGAGTAAAGTGTATTTTTTTTTGAGACTGGGTCTTGCTCTATTGCCCAGGCTGGAGTGCAGTAGTGAGATCTCAGCTCACTGCAACTTCTACTTCCCGGGTTCAAGCGATTCTCATGCCTCAGCCTCCTGAGTAGCTGGGATTACAGGCATCTGCCACCACACCTGGCTAAATTTTGTATTTCTAGTAGAGATGAGGTTTCACTATGTTGGCCAGGCTGGTCTCGAACTCCTGACCTCAAATGATTCCCCTGCCTTGGCTTCCAAGGTGCTGGGATTAAAGACATGAGCCACCATGCCTGGCTGAGTAAAGTGTATTTTTGTGAGCAATATTTACCCTTCTCTGTTTTAGTTATCCAAAACTTGAAAATTATTTGTGAGTATTCCTATTTTATGGCAACACAGTTATTTGCATAAGTTCAGTAGGAATCTGCTTTCTTACTGAACAGGACACAGTTAGAGACACTGGTCATTTTATTAAGGCTTGGTTGGAATAGCATATTTTGAGACATGACAGGACTGAGAAACTGAGGTTGACTTTGGAGCCAATATAAAGGCCCTTGGAAGGACTGGCGTGGTGCCTTTGTCTAAGTGGTTCCCTTACAAGGTTTCCCACCTGTGGTAAGTAAAGAATGTCACTTTCTAACAGGTCCAGGAAACTCAAGCTATCTTGGGACCTCAAGAAGAGGGTAATTTGCACAGGGATTCTAAGCACAGTGTAATGTCAAATCCTTGGCTCGGATTCTGGCCTCAAGACTTTTAAAACGTTGAATCCACAATTCCTTATAAAAGTTCCAGCAAAACAAACTTAAAAGGAACCTACAGAGTTGGTCATTTGCTACATTTTATGCAAATAACCAGGCCAAGTATTGTTGCGGGAATCAGGAGGATGAGAGAGACCTCAGAGTAAAGCAAGAGGATGTTTATTGAGTGCACTCAGACCCAGCGGACTTAACATCTGGAAAACTGGGCCCAGAACAAAGACAGCACTTGACTTTTGTACACACTTCATAAAAGGGGGTGGGCTAGCTTGAAGCAGGCTCACAGCAGCGTGAAAGCAGGGATACAGAGGCAGGACAAAGATAGTTAATCAAATTGTAACAGGTTCATAACTCAGGATTACACATGACCATTGCCAAACAACCTAGATGTCTGTTATCCAGGTTTAGCTCCAAAGAGCCTTACACTGGTTTATCTCATAACCTTCACTATGGTGCCCAGACAGCTGCAGTTCAGGCCTGCTCAGACTTTTCATGACCTTCACTGTACTTCTTAGTTAAAACAGAATACTTGAAGTTACTAGTTACCGAGAACAAGAATTTATAAACTCATACTATAAAAGAAAGGAAAATTTGTTTTTCTCCTCCTTATGTTGAGGGAGTTCTGGGAGAGTCTCCAGAGCACATTCCTTTGTGTCCTAGCTTCTCAGATAGTGTTTATCAAGACTTTTCCTGGGTCTGGGTCTTGCCTGCTACTGCCTTTGGGATGAGTCAGCCTAATACAGGAAAGCTTAATTCTCTTTCTTTTAATTTTATTTTTCTTTCTTTCTTTAATTTCCCACCTCAGTATAATGTGGTGAAAGTTTATTATGCAAATAAATTGGTCCTAATATAATTTATCCTTGATAGAGATGAGGAAACTGGAGAGAGAATATTTATTTATTTATTTATTTATTTATTTATTTATTTATTTATTTATTTATGGGATGGAGTCTTGCTCTGTTGGACAGGCTGAAGTGCTGTGGTGCAATCTTGGCTCACTGCAACCTCTGCCTCCCAGGTTCAAGCTACTGGAGAAAGAAAAATTTAGATTCTAGCCCTGACCATTCATTGTGTTTGAGTTTTTATTATTTGTCTACAACCTGGGCTAATCCTGGATTATTTCTTGGCTACAAGAAGTCTTTGAGAAAGAACCAGATTTTGGCTGGGTGTGGTGGCTCACGCCTGTA
The DNA here is from genome assembly GCF_002776525.5 of Piliocolobus tephrosceles. NCBI lineage: Eukaryota > Metazoa > Chordata > Mammalia > Primates > Cercopithecidae > Piliocolobus > Piliocolobus tephrosceles. Next base: position 36,604,212 of record NC_045452.1, read on the forward strand.
ATCCCAGCACTTTGGGAAGCCGAGGCGGGCGGATCACATGAGATCATGAGTTTGAGACCAGCTTGCCCAACATGGTGAAAACCTGTCTCTACTAAAAATACAGAAATTAGCCAGGCATGGTGGCACATGCCTGTAATCCCAACTACTTGGGAGGCTGAGGTAGGAGAATCGCTTGAACCCAGGGGGCAGAGGTTGCAGTGAGCTGAGATCGTGTCATTGCACTCCAGCCTGTGCAACCAGAGCAAAACTCCGTCTCAAAACAAGCAAGCAAACAAAAACAGACCAAAAAACCCAGGTTTTAATATTCTTCATGATGCTTTTAGTTGGCTCCTTAATGGGATAAGTTCTTTTTCATTGTTCTGGCACACAAATTCTTATTTGATTGTAATCCTGTGTGCAAATTATTAATGTTATGTATTTCTCATTGTCTACTTCTTCTGAGGAAACCAAGGTCTTTGTATTCTGAAGACTAGAGATGATTCAGCAGAGCCTGTGAATCCCCCCATTTAGAATCCTGCTGGGCTGTTTTCTGTCGCCAGTGCACTGCTATTAAAACAATTCCATACCAAGCACCCTCCCTCAAGGCTCAGGGACCATCGTGGAAGAGGAGGGCACCTTAGGTTGTAAGAGTTGGATTAGGGGGGCGGAGTGTGGAGGCCACGGCAACTCCATCATGGAAGATAATCAGCCATGCTGGCTTCTGATTAACCACAGTTCCCAGAAGGCCTCTAAGATTTCCAGTTTATCTACTGTTCCTTGCCTAAGAGCAGGTGCCATAAATCCTGCCCTGAGGTCAGACAACGTGGATGTTATCATACTTCTGTTGTCTCATACATCCCTTCTGAATCACATATACTCCTCCTCTATGGTATATAAGCCCTGGGTAAGGGGGTGATGGGTGGATCCAAGGGGAATCCACCATGTAGTCTCACTACCCGACCCACAAACATGAAGCCACTTTTGCAAAAATTATAACAGAAAATTATGGCAGTGAAGGGAATCTGATCTGGCCAACTCGCATCTTGCCTTTTGACTTCAAGCTACCTTTAATTATTCCTGGGCTTGGGTCAAGCTAACTCTGGGAGACATTTATAGTTTAAGTGATAATAGCCTCTTCTCAAAACTCAGCTGTCTTTGTAAAGCTAATGAGAGACCACCAGGTTAGGAGGATAGAGAAGCCTGGTAGACAGAGACGATTGCCAGCCACTATTCTGGAGGGTACAAGATACGCAACTTCTCCAATTACTCCTGCAGATAGCATCACTATTGCAGAACCCAAGATTGGCCTTTGAGGTATCATTTCAGGGTTTTTTGCATGTCTAACACTGATAGCTCTACCTGGCCCCACTCACTGATGGCTCTACCTGAACCCACCAACCATTCCTGTGGTCCCACCCAGGGGCAATTCAGCATGCAGGAGAACCACTTCCCACAACCCTATTATTGCACCTACAACCAATCAGCGGCAAGCACCCATTGCCTAGCCACCCCAAATCCTTCCCCAAAGCTTAGCTTCCCTTCCCTTCCCTTCCCTTCCCTTACTTTCCCTTCCCTTTCTCCCTTCCCTTCCCTTCCTTTTTTTGAGATAGTCTTCCCCTGTCACCCAGGCTGGAGTGCAGTGGCATGATCTTGGCTCACTGCAACTTCCACCTTCTGGGTTTAAGTGATTCTCCTGCTTCAGCCTCCCCAGTAGCTGGAATTACAGGCGCACGCCACCACGCCTGGCTATTTTTGTATTCTTAGTAGAGACAGGGTTTTATCATGTTGGCCAGGCTGGTCTCAAACTTCTGACCTCAAGTGATCTGCCCCCTTGGCCTCCTAAAGTGCTGGGATTACAGGTATGAGCCCCTGCGCCTGGCCCCAAACTATCTTTGAAAAATCCAACCCCCACATTCTCAGGGAGGCTGATTTAAGTAATAATAAAACACAGTCTTCTGCTCAGCAGGCTCTATGTGTGTAAAACTCTCTATTGCAATTCCCCTGCCTCGATTAATTGGCTCTACCTGGGCAGCAGGCAAAATAAACCCACTGGGTGGTTACAGACATGGTTTCTCTTCATGAGTTCCTATTAAATGTTTCTTTCTGAGAAATTGGATTTGGCAACCTGTTTCTTCTGCCTCTCAGCTTCCTTGGATTTTGGGGTAGGTTTGCATAGACCTGCCCACTGCAGAACAATGGCTCAATAAGGTCCTGCACTAGTAATTAAGTTTTCCAGAAATTAAATGTTCTTCCTTATCTTCCTATGTCTCAGTCCCCTTGATGAAGCACTTTCAGAGGGCAGTCCTGTATGCACAGAACTGTCAAGGCAGATGGCAGAGAGGAAGTAATCTCTTCTTCCCAGGCTTTGGAAGGGGGCTTGCTGGCGTGGGTATACTATGTGAGGCTCCAGACCTACCAGATGGTTACAGTCTATGGGAAGTCCTGGAGGTCTCACCATGGACCAAAGGCACATGACATGCATTGGCAAGAAAAGCACCAGCTTCACTGTCAATGGTGGTCTCCTGGGTGGGCCAGGGCTCACTGTAGGAAAGTCCATCAGAACAGCTCACTGAGGGCAATAGAGATAAAAGGCACCAGAACAACAGAGGCCAGGTGCTGTGAAAGCACGCTTGTGCCACTCCAAATTCTCATGTTGAAACGCTAACCCCTAAGGTAGTGGCATTAGGACCAGGGGCCTTTGGGAGGTGATTAGGTCAAGGGAGTGGAGCCCTCAAGAATGGCATTAGAGGTCCCATAGAGAGACCCCCTCATCCTCTTTCTACCATGTGAGGCCACAGCAAGAAGGCACCATCTTTGAGCCAGAAAGTAGGCCTTCACCAAATCTGCCTTGATCTTGCCAGAACTGTGAGGCATACACTTGTGTGGGTTTTTGTGTTTTGTTTTGTTTTGTTTTGGGACAGAGTCTCACTCTGTCACCAGGCTAGAGGATAATGTTGTGATCTCGGATCACTGTAACCTCCACCTCCCAGGTTCAAGTGATTCTTCTGCCTCAGCCTCCTGAGTAGCTGGGATTACAGATGCCTGCCACCATGCCCAGCTAATTTTTGTATTTTTAGTAGAGACAGGGTTTCACCATGTTGGCCAGGCTGGTCTCGAACTCCTGACCTCAGGTGATCCACCTGCCTTGGCCTCCCAAAGTGGTGGGATTACAGGCATGAGCCACCGTGCCTGGCCCACTTGTGTTGTTTATAAGGCTACAGTATTCTGTCATAGCAGCCCACAGCGACTAAGACACCTGGGGTCAGTGCTTAACTGTCAGAAGACAATGGGTGTAGTTATTGCAGGGAGCAGAAAGGTCAGAGTGGCAGCCAAATGGGCCCGACCTACAGAGTTTATGAAGATAGTTAATAGAATGTAGCACCCTTAGAGGCAAAATATATGTGGAGGCAACAAGGGTGCTACTCAGTTGGACCCATCAGAAGCAAACAAGGACAGATGACCTAGGAGATAAGGACAGAGACCCTATTAAAAAGTCACAACCTTTGCTCAGTTTCTGGACCTGAGCCAGTTTCCAGGCATGATCTGTTGACTAAAGAGAAGGCTGAGTGCTTGAGAGAAAGGACCACACAACACTACAGCAAGTGAACTTGATAACAATTTTCCCATTCCTTCCCCAAAGAGAACTACAGCCATTTGCATGGGCAATTTATATATTGGGGAGAGGGGAATATCCAAATATTTTAAGGACAGCTAGATATGGTTAGAGTTGACATTGATATCTAAAGACCCAAAATGTCATCACTGCCCCCCTTTTGAAGATGGGGTACACCAGAGACAGGTAATAGAGTCTTGGCAAGGACTGTCTTGCAGTGGGCTCACTGGGTCCAGGACCCTCACTCCCCGCATGGCCATGTCCCTGGTTCCCACGTTATAATTAAAGTGTAATTAAACTTGACAGTTGGTACTTCGAGTCTTGGCCTATGGGGTAAGAACAGTCATCGTGCGGAATGGCAAATGGAAGCCTCTGAAAGCACCCCCACCCCTGGCTAAGATAGTAAATGAGAAACAATATTGCATCTCCAGGTGGGGGGAGTGGTGGAAATCAGTTTTATTCTTTTTATTTTTTTATTTTTTTGGAGATGGAGTCTTGCTCTGTCACCAGAGCATGATCTGACGGTTTTATAAGTGCCTGGCTGGAGTGCAATGGTACGGTCTCGGCTCACTGCAACCTGCAACCTCTGCCTCCCAGGTTCAAGAGATTCTCCTGCTTCAGACTCCCGAGTAGCTGGGATTACAGGTGCCTGCCACCACGCCCAGCTAATTTTTGCATTTTTAGTAGAGACGGGTCTCACCATGTTGGACCAGGCTGGTCCCCAACTCCTGACCTCAGGCAATCCACCTGCCTCAGCCTCCCAAAGTGCTGGGATTACAGGCATGAGCCACCACGCCCAGCCCTCAGTTTTACTCTTAAAGAGCTGCAGGATGGGGGTGGTGGTCTTCGATATGTCTCTCTTTAATTACCAGGCTGGCTTCTGCAGAAACAGAAGACTCCCAGAGGAAGACAGTGAACTTCAGCAAGTCGCACCAAGGAGAATCCACAGCGGCAGCTGCCCTGCCAGGCACAGGATCTCAGTCAAGGCGGGTCAACACAGCCTCAGGTGTGTGTTCTGCCCCACTGAGATGGCGAATGCATTCTTTTCTATTATGAGGAAAGAGCATCAGAAAGAGCCTGCATTCGCATAGGATGAATAACAGTGGACCCTGGCTTTGCCTCAGGGTCACGTGGTAATAACCCATGTGTTCTATGCCCTAAGGAAGCCCAGAGAGAGCTGGACAAGCTGGACATCCCAAAGAGCATGACACTGGCCCACCACAATGATTACATCGCACTGGTTGGGTGCTAACCAAGGAGTGGCTAACACACTGGGAGTCTTGGTAAGATGCCTGAGTGCCTGCAGCTGGCAGACAAACGCTACGAACATTCTGGGAACTGCCACTAATAACACTCTTGCTGGGGAGGTCCCATAACCAGGAGCATATGGAACCTCCCGTCCACAGCAAAGAGCCAATTATTGTATCTTGCATCTCCCCAGACCAAGAGAGACAGAAAATGCCAGTACACCTTCTGCAGGCAGCACATCCCACACCCGTGAAGACCATTGCAGTCTATGTACCATTGATACGAGAAGCTATGGCCTTCACTGAGCCTACAGCAGGTCGAGGCTGCAGTGCGGGCAGCCCTGTGACTCAGGCCCTGCAGCTGGTCAGACCCTGTGTTATGAGAGGTATCAGACGTGGGAAAGCAATGCTGTGTGTTTATGGCAAGCCCCTATGCCAGAATCGCAGTGCAGGCCCCTGGGATGCGGGAACAAAGCCATGCCATCTGCGGGAGAGGATTCTGCAAAACATTCTGAAAAGTCCCTGCCGATGTGCTCCTGGGGTCTGGGGTGATGGAATACCTGATATACCTGACTGTGCATGTGGGCCTGCTCAGATGAGCTGGATTCTGTCACGCCCCTGGGTCATGAGGTTGGGGACTCAGAAATAACCCATTACAGGTGGGAGGGTGTGTGTGGCAGCAGCAGAAGCAGGAGTAGGAGGCCAAGCAGCGGCAGTCGCCCAGTACCCTGCCACGCTCCACAGCAGTCCTCAGAGCCCCAGTGGAGGAACCTTCCGGTGAACTGAGGAGGCAGGGACAAGCCTGGCCTTAGTTCATGGAGGTGTCTGCTCTGCCTGTTGGACCAGCCCAAATCGCCCGGCTGCCATACTCCAGCCTCACCAGGCTGCCCTTTCAAGAGCGTGATATGTTTTGGCTTTGTGTCCCCACCCAAATCTCATCCTGAACTGTGATCCCCAAGTGAGGAGGGTGAGACCTGGTGGGAAGTGATTGGATCACGGGGGCGGTTTCCCCCATGCTGTTCTGGTGATAGTGAGGGAGTTCTCATGAGATCTGATGGTTTTATAAGTGCCTGGCAATTCCCCTGCTTGCACTTGTCTCTCTCACTCACCACCACGTAAGACGAGCCTGCTTCCCCTTCCACCATGATTGTAAGTTTCCTGAGGCGTCACAGCCATGCAGAACTGTGAGTCAATGAAACCTCTTTTCTTTATAAATTAGCCAGTCTTGGGTAGTATCTTTATAGCAATGTGAGAACGGACTAACACAGAGGGTGATGAAGGAACGTTTTCCCAGTGGTCATCCCCTCTGTGTAAGTGGCTGTGAGGTTAGAAGATCTCTGAACTCATGGGCAATGGCCAATGACTTTGCCAGTGGAGCCCAGAATGGGAGCGATGTGGAGAGTGGGGATGGGCAGTCAGGGCTGAGGCATAGGGTAGACATGGAGGAGTGAGCAGGAGATGCAAAGATCTGTGTGTAGCAGGCAGCTGCTCCCAGAAAGCACCTGCCACAGAGGAGGCCTGAACAACCCCTAGGGAAGGTCAGGCATGGCTGTCTGGGCCAAGCGTGATGGACTGGTTCTCTCTCTTCATGGGGGCCCAAGGCTGCCGTCCTCTCTCCCTGTGCCATCCTCTGCTGCCTCTTTTCCATGGCCCTTGACCCCAAGGGAACTTCCTGATGAGCCTCCCGCCTGCTAGGCTCCGAATCTGTGTCTGTTTGCTGGGGATCCGCCTGCTGCACTGCCACCCTTCCAGAGTATAGAAACCAGAAGTAACTGAGCAGTGCTGACGTCATATGGCCATCCCAAGGTCAAGCTTCTTCCCCTCACGTGTGAAGTTCATTCTTTCCCTCCCACCTGAAGTTCCCACCAGTCCTGCCTGAAGTGCTACGGCTGCCCTGGTGATATAGGTGGTCTCTCCATTGTGGGTGGTGCCCAGTGGTCCTCAGTGGGTCTGAACAGGCCCTTTCTGGACTGAAGACCTATGAAATGGAAAGACAAGTCATTTACTTCTCCTGCCCATTCACTATGAAATGTGGGAGCAGAGAAAATAGCAACCAGCCCCATTCAGAGAGGGGCAGGGTGGCAAGCACGTGGCAATCGTGAAGTGCAGCCAGCCTGAGGTCCCCGTGTGGTGGAGGATGCTCCTTGATGTGGCCCCAGCTCTCCTCCCTAGGCAGGCCCCAGTCCATGTTCTCAGTGGCAATGGCTGGCCTTCCTTTGCTCTGTCCCCTGGGCCACCTGCATCCCAGGCACTGGAGAGTCCCCACTTTCTCAGTCTCTCTGCCACTCCTCAAAGACGGGGAGCCCCGAGTTATTCTTAAGTTCTCAAACAATCACAAATACAATCTGTGAATTCACCCACTGGAGAAAATGTATTTGTAACCCCCACATCAGTACTCGGAGCACTCCAGGTCACTGGACACACACAGGGAGGGGGAAAGTTTGAGACACGGGATGCACATGTTCCAGCTGAGGTTGGACACCATGACGTTCTGCCTTCTTATTCCAGCTCATCCTGTAAACATGGGTTTTCCATGATCTCTGTAGTGACATTCTTTTTTTTTTCTTTTTGGTGGTTTTGCTAAGTTGGCCCAAGCATAGTGGTGAAGTGGTCCTAAGCACAGGGAAGCTGGCTGCTGTGCACCAGACAGAGAAAAAAGGCATCTTAGAGAAAGCTTCAATGTTAATGAGTCAACAATATTACACAGGTGTCTTTAAACAGAAACACACATAAAACAAGATCGGGTGTGGATTGATGAAAATTTAGTGACCAGAGCTCTCAGGAGCCTTAAACCTGTCTTTCTCCTAGGAGAATGACTCATTCATCTCTAATTCCATGTTTACAGTGGCTTTTCAGAACATGAACTGCTGCAGATAATGATAATTGATGGTTTTCTTCTAGGTTTATAGGTTCTTGGGTGTTACCATCCTCTTAAAAATGTTGTTTGTTCAGCTTCTTCTGAAATTATGGAGTGAGATGATGGCAGGCCTCTCGAGGCGACAGAGCTTACATGGGAACGCCATACCCTTTATCTGTTTCTCCCAAGCCATCGTGTTCACCTGACATGATTCACTTCTGTCCACTCAGACACTGTAATATTATTTTATATATAAAAAAATATAAAAAATGTGGACAAAACCCATATATATGTATATACATATATGTATATGTATACATAATATATACACGTATGGCTTACATAGATGCATATATGTATGTACATATATATGGGGTTTGTCCACAGTTCCTGGGTTATAACTCCCACAGCCCTTGTTACAACAAACAGTCTCTCTCCCTGACCTTCTGCCCTCTTTCTGCCTGCTTTGGGCAGGTGGAGCCCTAATCTGCTGTGGGTCATAAGCCCCTCATTCCAGAGGGGGTCCTGTCCCACACCCTGGAGGAGGGAATGCTGCCCAGAAAAGCCAAGAAGAATGTGACCAGACAGCCTCGCCGGGTTTAGACCGTATCCCTTTGGGCCAGTCACATTTCTACATGGTTGTCAATCACGCCCACCCCGTGAGTCTCCATGAAAGGCCCAAGAGGACAGGACTCTTCAGGATGGCTGAACACTGACCACGCGGAGGTTCCTGGAGGGTGGCCCCTGGGGAGGGCATGGCAGCTCCGCACCCCTTCCCCCATACTTGGCCCTACATTTCTTCATCTGTGTCTTTTGCAATGTCCTTAATAACAAACTGGTAAACACAGGTGTTCCCTGAGTTGTATGAGTTGCTGAGCAAATTAATCAAACCTATTTGGTCAGAAGTTCCAGAGGACCCTGATTTATAGCCATTTGGTCAGAAGTTCCAGAGGCCCAGGCTTGCAACTGGTGTCTGCGTTGGGAGAGGGGCAGTCTTGGGGACGGAGCCCTCATCCTGTGGGATACGAGCTCTCTCCAGGTAGGCAGAGTCAGGATGGAATTACAGGACACCCAGCCAGTGTCTGCTGTAGCGCTGACTGCTTGCTTGCTGGTGGGGATAAATCTCCACATATTTTGGGGTCACAGAAGCCTTCTGTGTTGATTGTTGTAGTTGTGTGAGAGCAGAGAAAAAATGATTTGAGTTTTTTCTTAAGAGGTGTGGTGGAAGTGGACGTGCGGCTGTGCCTTGATTTCCCTCTTGAAGATGCTGAGCTTTCGTGGCAGCTGTTGCTTCAGGCATCTTTCCATTTTACTGTTTTGCTGTTGGTATTTGAGGAGCTTCTGTCTAGTCCTGCACGTTCCTGAACTGAACTCTCCATTCCCTTTCATCCTGGCTTATAAACCACATAATTACTTTCTGTGTGCCTCATTTCCTTATAATATCTTTCTAACACAATCCAAAGGCAACCAACACTCGTTACTAGTAACACCGTTTCCAGGCCCCTCCTCCGGAGCTGCGATTTGTTAGGTGTGAGGTCGGCTTCCCACAGCGTCACAGGCACAGTGTTGCACACGAGCCACCACTCTGCCCACCAAGCACCACCCCTGCCTCCCCATGGCCGTCCTGTCACATTGGTTACCCAGTTACTGGGGGGCTACTGGGCTGGGGGACTCTGCCTCACACTGCCACGCCTGGACCAGGCTCACTGAGCAGCCAACGTGTTGGACGTTGCCAGTCCCCATGGCCGAGGGGAAAGGGCTCTGCCACATGACCCATGCCCAGCCCAGAAGGTTCACGTGTCAAAATGTTGGCCAACATAGTAGGAGGCTGGGAGCAGAATTGCTGCAGGAGCCTAGAAGGGGCGAGAATTGGAAATACTTGACACAAAGCATTAGTGACTGTTACAGAGGACGACAGAGATGGAGCATTCTTAGAGGACTTGAGGGGACAGGCCTGCTTGATCTATGCCGCAGGGTGAGGGAGACTGAGCCCCACAGCACGGGCCAGCGAGGTGGTCTGGAGGGCAAACACCGTCCCTCTGTCCTGCCCTGCCTCACTCCGCTGCGCAGGGTGGTGTCTGGATGGTGGTAACTCTCAGCTCACGGGCTGCAGCAAGCCTTGGCATGGACACGGTCATTGACCTGAGAGGCCTCAGCGTTCCCTCCAGCACCCCGCTCCAATGATCCCAATTCAGGCGCGAGTCCTGGATTTCGGCTCCAGTGTAGCTGGGGAGCCCTGGACGTGCTCAGCCCGGCCTGCTTCCCACGCTTCGCTTGCAAACGGCTGGGGAGGCTTCGGAAGAGAGCTGGATCTTTGCTGCAGGGTGACAGCAGTGCCATCAACTTGCCGCCGAGTTGAAGGCCCTCCAGGAGTTCCCTATCCTAACCGAATCCCACCCCAGCTCCTCTGAGTCATTGGCACTGGGTGATTTTCTTGCATTTCGTATAATTTGGAGGCACGGATTTATCATTTCCCCCTCTCAGCAGTCTGGAGACATTCATTTTTTTTTTTTTTTTCTTTTCATACTGCAGTTTCTAAAAATAACGTTGGTAACTTCAATTTCTTACTCATTTCTCTCCTCCTTCAGTATGAGGCGAGGGGATTTATAGAGGCCTGCTGCTGAGGGGACCCCAGGGGACAGAGCATCCGTGGCTTGTTCCTCTCACAAGGTCCACCCTCCTGCCTCATCCCGGCGGCATGCATGTGATCACCTGGGAACAGTCCAGGCGGGGCTCGTGCCCTCCTGCAATGCCACCAGGCACAACCAGCATCCTCAGGGCTCTGATCAGGCCCTGATCCCGGGGGCTGCGCTGTGCGAAGTCACATGGCCTGTCAGGGTGTCAGTGGCTTCGTTTGTCTGGAAAGTAGAGAAACTGGCGATCTTCGTCCTTAGAACAGGAGGCTGGACAAGTGGCTGTGTAACACAACAGCATTATTTGGGTGTGATGGTATGATGCAATAATTTGCTTAAAAACACATGACAAAGCTGGGCATGGTGGCTCATGCCTGTAATCCCAGCACTTTGGGAGGCCAAGGTGGGCAGATTACTTGAGGCCAGCAGTTCGAGACCAGCCTGGCCAACATCGTGAAACCAACATCGTGAAACCCCATGTCAGGCCGGGCGCGGTGGCTCAAGCCTGTAATCCCAGCACTTTGGGAGGCCGAGATGGGCAGATTACTTGAGGCCAGGAGTTCGAGACCAACCTGGCCAACATCATGAAACCAACATCGTGAAACCCCATGTCTACAAAAATTAGCCAGACATGGCGGTGTGAGCCTGTAATTCCAGCGGCTCGGGAGGCTGAGGCAGGAGCATCTCTTGAACCTGGGAGGCAAATGTTGCAGTGAGCCGAGATGGTGCCGCTGCACTCCAGCCTGGCTGACAGAGTGAGATACTGGCTCAAAAAAAAAAAAAAAAAGCAAACCATATGAGATAAAATGACGGCTTCCATGAGGGGCTAGATTTGAGGCAGGAAAGGCAGGCTGTTGATAACTGTCGAGGCTGGGGATGGGATGTGGAGCTTATTAAGCTATTTTTATGTACCCATGAGAACTCCCATAGTAAGAAAACGTGAAAAGAAAATCATAAAACGAAATCACAAGGAAGGCTGGCTTGTTGCAGCCTTTTTTGGGTTGGAGTTGGGGGAGCCTGGGCTTCCCAGCAAGCTCGAGGAAAGGACGAAGGTCGGGCTTGTGGCCTGGGTCCTGGCCTGAGTGTGGACTCTAGTGAGGCTTGGTTGCCACCTGTGAGCCGTGGACGTGGCGGCTGGGTCCTGACCCTGGTCAGCCACAGCATGGCATTGGCGCTGAAGCAGGTCATCCTCTGTGAGGCTGTTTCCCCACTTTTTACTAAAAGGCGGGGACAGCGAGGCCTCACAAGAAGTGCTGGGAGGAGTGGCTGGTGGATGGGTGGGGAGAGGGTGCTCCATGAATGTCCTCTTGCCCCCATCCTCCCTCCTCAGCCAGCCCCTGTCCCCGGAGCCCCCACTCCTGCCCTCCCCTTCTATCCTAAAGCCCAGGCTGGCTCTGGATACATTTGATTTCTGGTTCCTCATCAAATGTGACAAGCGAAGCCAGAGGACACTCTGTCACCCAGGACTGAGTGCAGCGCCAGGAGGGGCTTGCCGGGTGTGGTGGAGGGGGCAGTGTGGCCCAGCTGGGGCAGGGTGGGGCACGGGGCCAGGATCTCCCGAGCTCTGGATATTTGAGCTGCGGACCGGACAGGATCCGCTCCTCCACGGGGAAGGCCTCAGTGAGCCGGGGCTGGGGGGCCCTCTTGTGGCAACAGAGGGCCTGGGTTCTATGTACCAAAGCAAAACCAGAACCCGGGAGCGGCCTTTCACCAGCCCAGGCAGACGCAGCTTGCCGGTCCCCTGAGGCCACCAGCCCAGCAGGCTTCAGGGAGCCTGGATCTGCAGGTGGTGGCCAAGGCCGCGGTACAGCCCACCCAGCGTCCACCCTGCGGTCCGCCGTGATGGCCAAGGTCCTGGAGTACTGATGAGAGGTGCCCGCCCAGGTGCCAAAAGGAGCTTCTGCAGATACTGTTCCTGGCTATTGCAGGGCTCCTGGCAATCAAAGCACAGGTGAGTGCAGACACAGGCTGCCTTTACGAAAGGCACAGAGCCGTGGCCAGAACCCCTCGGTCTGGTCTCCACGGCCGCTTTTGGGGCCTTAGTTTCCTTATCTGTCACGTGGCCTCTGAAGCTGCTGTCAGCTCTAAATTGTGATTATTGGCCCAAAGTTGAACCCGTTACTGTTCTCTGAGAAGTGGCTTTCCTTCTGGTCCTCCTATATTTCTGTCTCTTCTCACTTACTACAATTTTCCATCAGCACCTCCCTCCAACCCCTTCAGTGCCCATTGTCAGAGTCACACCCTAGGGCTCATCATTGGCCACGCCCGCCCTGTCTCCAGAACCTCGGCTCCCAGGACCTCACCCACCTCCCATCTGTCCAGATCCACCCCCAGCGAGCCTTCCAGCCACAGGGCCCACTGATTCCCCACTCGCGCCATCATCCACCTCTTCACCTGCCCGAGACCAGGCTTGGGTTTCCTGGGTCACCAGCCTTGCCTCTGCTTTCACGGTCCTGTCCCTTGTCTCTACAGCCTGACTAGTATGGAAAACCCTGATCCTGGTGAAATCGGCGAAATCAGCAACCCTCTGTGGCCTGTGCTCCTGAACTTCCTTCCTGGACCTCCTCCAGGGTCTGGAATGGCCTTCCCTAGATCTGCAGGGTTCACTCCATCACACCCTTATCCCGTCCACAATCCTACAGCCCCCACTCCTGCCCCCAAACTGTCTACTGTTCCTTTGTTAGTCATCTATTGCTCCCCCCAGATGACTCCAGGGGACCGATTTGGCTTTCCCGGTTTATTACTGTGTCTCTGCGCTTATTCTCAGGGCTTGGCGATACGAGTGTGCTGAAGGAACGGACGAGCAAATGAATGCCGCTCTTCTACCATCAGGTTTGGAATCACGGCTCTGGATTTGGGTAAATTTTACAACACCAGGTACCGGAGAGGTGTCTTTACGGGGCTGGCTGCAGAGTGGGCCGTTCTGAAGGCAGAGCTTCTAGAGCTGGTGACCTTGCTGTCCCTAAGGCTGTGGTAGGATGCGGGGCTCACACAGAGTGGCTGCAGCAACTCTTGGGAAAATGTGCTCAAAATACAACTGTCCCAGGAAGAAACAGCCCTGGAACAGACTGTTTACATTCTTTCTGGTACTCGCCTTGACTTTTAAAATAACTTAATTACTTCTGATTTTAAAGATAAGACAGGTTCCTGTAAAACAAGTAGACGATGCAGAAAGATGATGCATCCTCCAGGTTCAGCCAGAGCAACAGAACCAGTCGGAGATCACACACACACACACACATGCACACACACACCAACGCATGCACACACACACACATACACCTATGCATGCACACACACGCATGCACACATGGATGCACACACATGCACACACACGTGCACATGGACGCATACAGGCACACATGCACACACACGCACACACATGCATGGACACAAATGCACACAGGCACCCACGCGCACACACACATGCACATGTGCACACACAGATTCATTTCAAGGAACTGGCTTATGCAACTGTGGGGGCTGGCTAGGCAAGTCTGAAATCCAGAGCAGGCACCAGGCTGGAAACTCTCAGGCCGGAGCTGAGGCTGAGTCCACCAGTGGAATTTCTCCTTCCTGAGGGAAGCCTCAGTTTTGCTCTCAGGCCCTTCAACTGACTGGACCAGGCCCACCCAAGTTATGGAGGATAAATCTCCTTTAGTTAAAGTTGATGGATTCACGGTGTTAAGCACATTTATGCAATGCCTTCGTGACGACACCCTAAGTCGTGTTCACTTGAATAACTGCGTCCTAAGGGCTGGCCATGAGGATGCACAAAACTAACCCTCACAGACGTGAACGGAGCTCAGAAGGTACTGACACATATTAGATAGAAAGAGACAAACGGCCCAGTAGGACAGTGGGCAAAGGCTGTAAAGAGGAGAGGCCCGGCGGAGGGGATCCACATGGCTCACCTGCAGAGAAGTGCTCAGCACGCCAGGTAAAGTCAGTTAAAACCCCCGGGGCCAGAATGCTGTTTCCTCAAAAGAGCTGTTTCCGGAGTGCTGGTGACAGTTGATTTCCTGCCCGGGAGAGCGGTTGCACGGGTGTGCAGTCACAGTTAGTTATTAAACTGTGTGTGGAGGCTCTCAGGACCCTGGGGGCAGGCTCTGCGTTCTCAGTGAGTAGGGGGACCACAGTGCTGGCATTGGACCCTCGGGGTCTGACCACACAGACCGTGGAGGCGTCCTGCAGCCTCACCCTCCTGAGCAGGCTGCCTGCCTCTCAGGTATCCACCAAAGTACCCCGTGCTTGTGACACGGAGCCCTCAAGTCACACTGGTGATTGCTGCTGCTGTCCAAATCCGCCAGCCAGGCCAGAGACACCTTTGGCAAAGGCACATCTGGGCCAGGATGATTGGCAAGTTTCAGGCCATAAGCTTATTTTGCCTCAAAGCAGTCATATTAGTCTAAGGCAGTCCGTCTGAATTCCAGGGAATTCCTGCAGACTCACACACACGTGAGTGCCTCAGAGCCCTAGGGGAGCCATCTGCTGCTATCAGGAAGTCATCCATCAAATACCCAAAGAGAAGACAAGGAGAAAGGATGACTAGGCCAAGGCTAGGGAGGCCTCTGGATTGAAAAGGCAAGAGGAAAATGCAGGCGTAGATATAAATAGGGCAGCAAGCTTGATGCAGGTAAGAGGAAACGCATGCGTAGGTATAAACAGGGCGGCAGGCTTGATGCAGGTAAGAGGAAAATGC